>NC_051162.1:41894761-41995468 GCF_013339745.2 Dermacentor silvarum | reverse complement strand
TTTGTCAAATAAAGGAATGATGGACTCCTTCTTCGTGATTTCAAGTGGTGTGCTTACCTGTGCTACCTCGATGACGTTGTCATTTTCTCGCCTACGTTCTCCAGTCATCTAAGTAGACTTTCGACTATTCTGCGCATGTTTCGAAATGCAGGTATTCAACTTAACTCTGCCAATAACTTCGGTCGCCGAGAGATCACTGTACTGGCCACCTTGTCGATGCTACAGGTATACGGCCTGACCCTGCAAAAGTTAGCGCCGTTGCCAAACTTTCCGACACCTCGCTCTACTCAGGACGTCCGTTCCTTTTTCGGCCTGTGTTCTTATTTTCGGCGGTTTGTGAAAGATTTTGCAGCACTAGCACGGCCCCTCACCTCTTAAGATGCGACTTTTTCTTGGGGTCCTGCACAAGCGTCCGCATTCTCACAGTTGATTGGAATACTGACACCACCACAAGTGTTGGCTCACTTCGACGAATCTGCGCCCACAGAAATCCGTACAGACGCCAGTGGCCATGGAATCGGCGCAGTTCTAGCCCAACGCCAGCATGGTGAGGACTGCGTTATTGCTTATGCCAGTCGCCTTCTTTCCTCGGCTGCGCAAAAACTATTCGATCACAGAGTGTCTCGCTCTAGTTTGGGCCATCACCAAGTTTCGCCCTTACCTCTACGGCCGACCTTCACCGTCATTACTGACCACCATGCTCTATGCTGGCTGTCTTCTCTCAATGATCCCACTGGTCGCCTTGGTCGTGGGCACTGCGACTTCAAGAATACTCGTATACCGTCGTTTACAAGTCTGGCCGCTTGCACCAGGATGCCGACTGCCTCTCCAGATACCGCGTAGATCCACCGGACGCTGCCCTGAGCGCTGCCTCTCCAGCCCGTGTGTTCTTTCCAACTCTCAACTCTTCAACCTCGCTGCCGAACAACGCCTTGACGCGTCTCTACGCAAGATCATGGAAAATTTGCACTCCCACACTCCTGATCCTTATCCCTGCCCCTTTGTACTCCAAAATGACACGTTATATCGTCGCAGTTTACTCCCTGATGGTCCTGACCTGTTAGTCATCCCGGCTCACCTCCGTTCCACTGTCCTGGCGCATCTTCATGACGCACCAACGGTGGGACATCTTGGCGTGTCACGTACATACGACCGTGCACGCCGCCGTTTCTATTGGCCTGGGATGTCCCGCTCAGTGCGCCGTTACATGGGCTCATGCGACCTTGTCAGCACCGAAAAAAAGTTGACTCTGCCGCCTGCAGGCCATCTTCAGCCTCTGGACATTCCGTACGAGCCTTTTCTCTGCGTCGGCCTCAATTTACTTGGTCCGTTCCCCCTATCCGCCTCTGTAAACAAGTGGGTCGCCGTTGTCACAGATTATGCGACGCGGTTTGCCATTACGCGTGCACTTCCCACTAGCTGTGCCACCGACGTTGCAGACTTCTTGCTGCTAACGTCATACTCCAACATGGAGCTCCTCGGCAACTGCTCACTGACTGCGGCAGACAGTTCCTGTCAAGGGTGATCGATGACATTCTAAGATCCTGCGCGACGCAACATAAACTGACTACAGCCTACCATCCACAGACGAATGGCTTGACAGAACGCCTGAACCTCACCCTTACCGACATGTTGCCATGTATGTGTCTGCCGACCACCACGACTGGGACGTTGCATTACCCTTTCTGACATTCGCGTACAACACTTCCAGGCATGAGACCACTGGTTATTCGCCGTTTTTTCTCTTATACGCTTTCAAGAAGCAAAGAGCCGTCGTGTCTCCAAACAATTCGTTCGGCTCCTGAATACCGCCGCTAGCTCCTCGTGTGAAGACGTCCAGCCGCCAGGTGCCGAAACCTTGCTGCGTCTTGTCCGGCGCTAGATTGAGGCTGCGTCTCCGGCGGTTTCCCCGGCACGTTCTTACGTGTCTGGGAAACCGGGGCATGCGCTACATTACCCATGGACACCCTGGTGTCTTCTTCTGGGTGCCCACCCACAGAATATGCTCGAGAGACTATTGCACGTGCCTACCATGCTCGTCAAGTTGCTCGCACTCGATTTTCTGAGTCCCAAATCCACCAGCAGTCTCGCTACAACAGCCACCACAGGACCACCCACTTTGTCCCTGGATCGCTCGTTCTCCTGTGGTCCCCAGCACGAAGTGTTGGCTTATCCGAAAAACTGCTCTTCCAGTACACCGGTCCATATCGCGTGGGCCGCCAAGTGACTGATGTCACTTATGAAATCGCTCCACTAGTGCCTTCGTCATACTCTGCTCATCCCCGCATGGACATTGTACACGTTGTCCGTCTCAAGCCCTATCATGCCCCGGACAGCCTTATAACTCGTGTGCTAGTTTTTTTTTTTCATGTAGCCTTCGTTCACCTGCACCGAGTCGGTGCTTTCGCCGCCGGAGGGTAGTGTTATGAGCCAGTTGTCCTGCGGACAAAGAAGATGCGGCTGCATAGAGCCGACGAGACGAGGAAGAAGTGAAACTGTGGTTCGCCATCTTTGCTGTTGCTGTCCAATTTTTAGTCTCCTTGTACATAGTGTAAATAACCCTCTTTCTGTAAATATCCGCGTAACAATATATACGGGTTGACCTATATTCGTGCTAGACCTATTTTTGAGTGAATACCGTAATTAATTAAGAGAAATTATGCAATTAGGTGGAATGCAAGTAATATTCTGGGTATCTTCAGGCTACGGCAAACAACATTACCTTGGTTCTGTCTAGCTACGTGGCATTTGCTTATCTTTAAATCTTGGTGCATGACAGTTGGGACATCCTGTATACGTAGTGGACTCCTTGCCACGACCTTTTGTCGATGGCTACTCCTGTTTAGTTCTGAAAAAAAAAATGCAAAACTAGTTAGTTTGTTGACTAACTGAGGGTAAATCTAAAATGGGATATATGTTGCATGATGGTTGGCTGGGTGAGTTGGTATTCCGTTCTAAAATAGGAATTGGACAACTGATCTAATCACCCAATCAACATCAACGTGCAGCATCTGTTCTATAAACTTATAACTGTTATGATATTACACGCACCTCTCACTGTATCACGCAGACTTGGGTCAGAACACGACAACATCCATAAGGATCCTGAATGCGCATGGGCCGAGGGTTACTTGATGAGCTATGTGGACGGAGGAACGAAAAGATTCCGGCTTTCTCCATGCAGCGAGCAGATGATACGGGACAATTTCAAGTAAGCTACAACACAATAATTCTTAAAAAGCGTGTGCCACTTTATGAAACAGGAGATACGTAATGTGTGGTACAGCTGCGCCAGTTGTGCCAAACTGCTACGTCTGTGACTTGCTGTGCCAAGCTGCGCTGTAAAAATGTTTCCAAGTGCGCCAGAGAGCTGCTGCAAGATAGTGAGCGCGACCACCGAAGGTTCGCGCTCAAGATAATTTTAGAGGGAAGTGGCGGAGAGGTAAATATCCACGCAGGCTGCTAGTGCGACTAAGGAAGCATCCGAAAACGTTATCTGCCGTGTCCTCACGGTTACTACTACTAGATCACTGAGCGGGCTCCTACTTAGAGGAAATGTGGGACATTTGCGGTTTTGTTAACTTCATCCTCAGGATATCGGTATTCGCCGCCATGGTCACCGCGGTCGCGGAGTGTCGCCCTATTTTAACGTGCGTTCCGCTGCATTCACGTGCGATAATGCTCGACCATACCAGCACCCCCGTGAACGTGGCTTCGCGTTTTGCCAGGTACTCGTGAGTGGCATACTTGCTGTTACTTATTCCGCCGGAAGCCAATGCGCCTGCACAATCATACCTGACAGTGGAGTCAGTAGACCAACCACGCTTTGCTGGCTCTGTTACCCTGCTTCCGAAGTCGCCTTAGTTTTTTTTTTTTTTCAAGCGATATTTCACTTGGTAACTGCAAATTTAGATTCATGCAAAGCAACGAAGACACTACGATAAGGATGAAATGACCCCGTTGCCTTGATGACGGCATGTCCTTATAATAAAGATGATGGCATGGACTCGACTAAATGACAACAAATTGACGACTACATCTCAATGTCGACGTCAATATGACGATAGAGAGACAATAACAAATTAACAAAAAATTGTAGGACGCTTAAGCTTCGTCTTTAACAGCAAAACGCGATTGCGTTATCGGGCTCCGTTCGCATCACATTTTAAATGCGAATGCATTTCTTAGTCGGGACATGTCAGGCGTCTGTCGGTGTCCACGCGCCGGCAGGTGTTATCTCTCCGCTCTCACTCCCTCTCCCATAGCAACAGCTGCGGGCGCGCGCTTATCCTCGCCCCTAGCTACGAGGATAAAAGCGGTGCCTTCTTTCTCGCGCGTCTTTCTCCTCCTCCTCCTTCCAACTGCAAATTACTACGCCGTGTTCTCTCGGCGCAAGAAATGCATTCGCATTTCCTCACGATTCCCTTCGGGGAGGTAGGGCATTTTTTCTTTGAGTAGGCTTCACTGCAACACACAACGCGGGAAAGCCAGCTTATAAAAACCAAGCTTACACTGATTCGCTTAAAGTCGGCGTCACTTTTAAACACAGATGCATTGCTGGGAAAACATTTTTCAGGAACATTTTGCGCCGTCTTATATCAGCGAGCCCACGCTGCGGCCAGGGAGTTAAAACTCCCAGTCCCAACGTGGGAGTTGCCCGCTCTATGGGGCCTTGCGCCCCGTAGCCCGCAGGACCTTTCCATAAAGTTATTCCATCCATCCATTCATATTAAATGTGGAGGCCCTAGGTCCTTTTTTATTGTTTTAATAATTGTTTGCTCTTGCCCCGAGGCACGCGTGTCCAAAGTTGGTAAAGGATCGGTTTTCAACATTCCCCTCAATGTTTTCTAGAGCCAAAGTACTGCCAAACAACATCAGAATTGGAGGACGCTTAAGCTTCGCCTTTAAGAGTGGAACGCGATCGATAGATCCTTGGCTGCTTGTCGAGCTTCTTTCACGTGTATTCAAATTACAATCCGACGCTATCACGCCTGTAGGTTGTGGTTATAAGTCGTACTTTATACGATTTTTATGACGGATTTACTTTGAGAAATTCAATTTTTGTTCAGTAACGCCTTGCGCCACACGGAGGGCCTGTGTGGTCGGGGTGGTTCGGGATAATGTGGGTCGGCATGATTATTTCCGCCAGACGCTGATGCTTAACGCCGAAGCCGACGCAGACGCCGGATTTTCTGCGACACGGGGCCCTTAACGTTATCGCGTTAAAACGGAATAACGACGGCAGATGCTAAGACGGCGGGACGTTGTCAACGGCTTGGCAATGAAGAGATACCGACGATACCGGCATAATAACGCAGGCATGATGACGATGTAATGAAGAAAATTTATTGACGACGACCGAATTATGACGCCAGAGTGACGAAGACAGAAGGATGATGACGTTATTGCAGCGAAGGAACGACGACGATGACGGAACGATGACGTAATGACTACAGAACGACGACGACAACACAATGACGACGGCATGGCGACAAGGTATTTACGACAATGAATTATCAGTAACGTAACGACGATGGACGAGTTACGACGACGGAACGACGACGACGGCATGGCGGCGAAAAAATCACGAATAAAATGACGCAGAAAACGAGGACGATAGTTTGATCACTACCGGCTGCAGACGCCAGAGTGACGACGTCGGAACGACGGTGACGGCATCGTGCTGACAGAATGACGATGTTGAATTCTCGACGACTGCATGACGATGCCACAATGGCCACTACGATGGCGAGGGCCTGGCTATAGCCTCCTATATTTTTTAAAAAAATATAGGAGGCTATGGCCTGCGATGCGGCAATGACAAAGATGGGCATTAAAGCAACGAAGTCACGACGGCAGCTCGAAGAAGGCGTGTTGGTGTTAAATCTCATGTCACCGCATACGTAGGTCACGTGCTCGCTCGGGCCGTCTCATTTTGCTCTATATCTTATACTGGTTTACACTATACACGGGACTGGCCAATCGTGTAAGGTAGGATTGGCCAGTCCCGGCATGGCACGATTGGCCAGATATATAAAGCTGGCCAATCGTGCCATGCCGGGAGTGGCCAATCGTGCAAGGCACGATTGGCCAGTCATATATATATATATATATATATATTGTAATGAAGAAAAAGACGCACCTAGGCTCGAGAGCTCGTACTGCGGGCGCGCACAAAGGAAGGAAGACGACGAGGCAGAGAATAGAACAGCCGGCCCAGTGAACGGGTGCTGTGTCTTTGTCTCCGTTCATTACAATGGCGCAGTCTACAATGAACCTGTCTTAAGGTGTTTCCACCTTAAGTGTTCCTCGCACGGTTCCTCGGCGTGCCGGGTCCCTCCTTCACAGGAACGCCGTCCACGCTTCCTTCGGTATGGAGCCCGCCACCCTATCACCGTCGCAAGTACCCACTGCACCGTCCGGGGATGGCGTCGAAGCCTCCTCGGCGGCTCTCGGACAGGGATATACCAATTCCCTTGTCCACGCCATCGCCGAGCTGACACCAACAGCTTCAGAGTATGACGACCGCCTTCGCATCCGTCAGCGGTTGCGTCCTGCCTGGGAACGCCGTCCACGCTTCCCTGCAGCCGGCGTTCGTGGACATACCGACGTTTCGCGGCTTTCAAGACGACGTCATCCTTTGGGTTCGAAACATCAATGCCCTGGGTGATCGTCATGCCTGGCCAGACCACACAAGATGGCTGGTTGCCGTGAAACGACTCTGCGGTGCCGCCAAGGCATGGGACAACTACGCAGGTATTAAACTGGGTCGTGGCCTGAATGGAGTGCAGCTCTGATGGCTGCTTTCGGCCCGCTCACGTATGCCTGCATCGAGCCCCAGCCAGCAGTGCTCTACGACCGGATCTCCTCAGGAGCACCACTTGACGCACCAGTCGACGCCTCGCCCGGGAGGCCCGCAAGCTGCCCCCGCCGCAGAAGCCGGCTCCCGAGTGTCGTCGCGGGCCCAATCGCAGACGGTGGGAAGCGCACGGCGACTACCGCTCCAGCTTTGAGTCACCACCGAGCGGCAGATCCCAAACCAGCATCATTGGCTCCACCACAACCTCTGAACACGCAGCAAGTCACAGCTGCTACTTCCACGCGCCAGTCTACGCCGGCTGAGGTGCTGCGACGAAAACCGTGCATAGCTCGGAATCCGCAGCATCTTGCCGCTGTAGCTGCAACCGGAAGGTTTTGGCAGATTGCTCCGCCACCTGCCACGCTGTAGACCCAGAACGAAAGCCATTTGTACCACCACGGCTGCTCGACTCTGCGGCGGCTTCCGACGACCGTACCATCGCTTTCAGAGACCAAGACCACTTTCGGTCCAAGGCATTCAGTGCAACGGCTCTCGACCACTTCAACGCAGGGGCGCATGGAGGCGCCGACGCTACCACTCCGAGAGCCCGACCAGTCCACGGATCATGGCAGGGAGACGCTTCCTGACTCGTCGGAGCCACAACTCTCCATGTCTACGCAGCCGTTGGCCGAGTTGGGGGGCATTATCATCAAAGACCTGCCCGCACGCGATAGACGCACAAGACCCGCGGACCGCGGACGAGACGGACGAAAGACCAGTCGCGCATTGGTCGCGGTTTTTCTTCGGTCGCGGCTGATTCGAGCGCAACGGCGGACGTCGATCAGTTTGCGGCAGCGTTGCGAGGGGGCACGCCACGGCGGAGCAGAGCGGCTGCTCATCGTGCAGGATTCTCCAGCCCTACGTGCCCAACTGCGACAGGATGGTCGTCGACGAGACGTGCAACCAGAGCGCAACAGTCAGTGCCGACCCCCCGAGGAGCTGGTTGCGCGCTGGACGGTCTCAACGACGACTACTTCCGACGGTGACTATGCAGCGATTTTCCAGCATCAGCGCGCCCTCACAACCGCCAGAGATGTCTTCAGCAGCGTGGCCGAGTGTAATGAAGAAAAAGACGCACCTAGGCTCGAGAGCTCGGACTGCGGGCGCGCACAAAGGAAGGAAGACGACGAGGCAGAGAAGAGAACAGCCGGCCCAGTGAACGGGTGCTGTGTCTTTGTCTCCGTTCATTACAATATATATATATATATATATATATATATATATATATATATATTGAAAGACGGAAGACGGCCAGGAGAAGGCAGCGCTAGCAGACCCCTTTATTCCACATGCAGGGTTGATGATGGACTATGTAGAAATCAGAACGATGAAATACTATCGCGATTGAAAGAAACGCGAACACCGGAGCGCGTGGCCGAAGCATAACTTAAGGTATAGTGCCCGCCATTCCAGTCTTATCAACGACAGGGCGCGCATGTCCGGTTTTGATTGCGCTGTGCGATGATGCACCCCTATACTGCGATATTTTTGTTTCTCTTAGTACAGTTTGCGCTGTCACCACTACTGCGCCGTCACCTTTTCTCATTTTCAAATAAAAGAGAAGTAGAATAGAATCAAAATAGGGGGTGCACCATCGCACAGCGCAATCAAACCGGAGATGCGCGCTTGTCAATTGTGTTACTGGACGGCGCGCACTATACCTTCAGTTATGCTTCGGCGACGCGCTCCACTGTTCGCGTTTCTTTCCACCGCTAATAGTACGTTAAATGTGCTTACACTGCCCCCCCCCCCCCCCCCCCCTTGTGGAAGTGGTCAACCTGCTACGATTTTAAGATCGGCTTCAGGTCGTAGCCAGGGGAGGGGTGCTCATGGGGCTTCAGCCCCTCGCAATTTTTCGGGCTGTCCTGCACCGCCGACCTAAACAACCACGGCCGCCGGAATCATTCTAGATTTTGTCTACAACTCTTTTCGTACTCGAAAATAGATTTCAGCGCCAACATTGCGAACTCGGGCTGGATTTCGGGGCAAGGCCCATGCGCCTTGAGTCGTATAACGCAAGAAGCCCCATCCAAGCACAAAAAAAAAGTTCAGGGCGTTTCAGTGGCGAGCGGGCTCGTCGCGGCCATCTCATGGCGGCCGCAGAATCTACAGAGCGCATGGATTTCAATTCCGAAACGTTATGTGTATAATGTTCTCATAAAGTTTTCACGCGAAAGGTGCACTGATAATTTCAAGTTCGTGCTGTTGATTTTCAATTCCGGAACTTTATGGGGTTTAATGTTCTCATCAACTTCTGTCGCCAAAGGTGCATTGACTTTTTTTAAAGTCGTACATCGCACCATACAACGAGACAAGCTAAATCACTAACACTATCACTATCACTATCACAACGAGGACAAGCTAAATCACTATCAGACAAGTTGACAAAGCACGCAGCCAGGTCCGACGAGACGAAGCGTTGTGCTGATTCAATTGTGCCATCATGTCGCGCAAAAGAACATCAACATTTTTTTTCCACCTGCGCCGAGGCATCCATGTCAAGACACTAAACCCAGCAAAGCTGCAAAGGTAACCACGTTCTTAATTATTTTTATACTTGGACGCGAGGACACATTGAGCCTCCTCAATTTTCTTGCTCTCGCTACCCGCGGGCTGCAGAGCCAGCCAGAGCGCATGCGTTCTTCTCGTGTTGCCCCGACACCGCGCGGAGCACTTGGGTTGCGCGTTTGTTTTTCTCTGGCCAATTGGATTTTGGCCTGGCAGCGTTTTCTACGCTTTCTCACTGTGATTCACTGCGGCATTTTTCTTGACAAAAATGGCGCCTACAATTATGTAGTACATTATGCCATTATACAGGTTCTGACTGAAGCCCGAGTCGGTGGCGGCACTTTGCAGTGGCTATGCAGCTATTTTACCGACAGACATTTCTTCATGATGACCGAGGATGGCGCCACAACTCACCGCAAACATTCCGTGGAGTACCACACGTGGGGGTGGAGGGGGGGGGGGCTAGTTGAGCCCCGACACTATTCAACTCCGTGCCCTTTGGCCTAGTCATCAGGCCTAGTCATCAGCTTGCCCAACACCGTTGGAGTATCAATGTATGCTCACGCCATCTGAATCAGGGCGTCTGCTGCAACATGACTGCAGGTACGAAAAAGGCTACAAAAGGCAGCTACGTTAACATCATTATATTTGCGAAAACAGAATTTAGAGCTGTCTTCAGAGAAATGCTGCCGTAATTGGTACATTTACTCGGAAGGCAATGAGGCCTTACTCTCTAAGTGTCAATAGGGAAGCAATTGCAAACGCACGAAAACACCGCTTTTTAGGGGTAATTATGGACCGCGACCTATCATGGCGCCCGCACGTTTCATACCTAAAAAAACACACCTCCTCAATTTTGCGGCGCAACGCCATGGGGCACATCGGTGTGATCAACGCTGCAGCTTTATAATGCCTTGTTTCCTCCGTTTCGCAAGATACAGCCTCACTGTGCTATAGGCAACGTTTGTCATAGCGCGAGATCACCTAATATCAACGTTCTTAGCCACCGACGCTCTCAGGGAGCATATTCAGCCCGTTGCCCGACTACCTTCTCACCATCTTGCTTCTTTACCTTCAGAAAGGCCACACACAACTTTCAGTCTTATAATTGCTGCCAATTAACCTCGTCGCTATCGAACTACATGCCTGCAGCAAAACCGTTATCACCTTTATGCTGCCTGCACAAACCTGAAATACACCTCTACATCCCAGGAATCACGAAGAAAAGCTCACATGCCGTCATTTGCCCTGAAACAGGCCACTTGGGACTTTTACATGAGGTGCACAGTGGCCGCGTGCGTGTTTACGTCGATCGCTCAGTCCCACCTACAAGCTCAGCTGCCGCCGTGTTGATTCCAGCAAGATCCGCAGATCCGTCAAAATACAGCTAAAGATGTCACATGGCTCATCAACGACTGCTGCTGAACAGGTAGCCCTCCGTGCGGCTCTTCATTTCATTCTGAAAGAACCACCCCATCCATGGTAAATCTTCTGTGACTCCAAGGCAGCCCTCCAGAGTTTACACTCAGTACTGCGCCATGGATCCCATGAGCAACTCTTCCCAGAGATCAGACAAGTACAAAATCGCATAGTTGACGACGAACACTATATAATATATCAGTGGTTGCCAAGTCAATGCGGCATACATGGCAATGATCGAGTGGATGCAGCTGCCCGATCGATCTGCCCATGACGCCGTCAACTGCGTTGCTATTCCTCATTCGAGAGCCAACGCTGCAAAAACTTTACGCGCTTGCGCGTGACCTAATATTGGTACAATGGAATTCATCTGATTTCACAAGTGCACGCATTCATACCCTGCACCCTAATTTACAGCTCCGTATTCCGTCCGACCTTCCACGACGTGACTGCACACTTCTAGTCCGCCCATGGCTTGGAGTAACACTTTCAAATGCGCACCCCTTTTTTATCGGAATGGCCAACAGCTCACTTTGTGACTTCTGCTGGCGCAACGAACAATCGCTCACCTTCTTTGTGAGTGCCCGCGTTTCAACCCGCAGAGAGCAACCCTCTCAGCCACGATAAATCAACTGGGCGAACGCCCATAACGGAAAACATCCTTGAAAACTGGCCTACACGAAGAACAGCACCAGCCGCCCTGAAAGCACTGCTGCGTTCTTTAGAAGACAGCGGACTCAGTGACAAATTGTGACTCTACACTGTGTGACGTAGGATGGAACGTTGACACTATGCAACTCTAGAGCCCCTTCGCAGACTGCGTGACAGTGCCCACAGCAACAGTTCTGTTTTGTGTGTGTGTGTGTGTGTGTGTGTGTGTGTGTGTGTGTGTGTGTGTGTGTGTGTGTGCGTGTGCGTGTGTGTGTGTGCGTGTGCGTGTGTGTGTGTGTGTGTGTGTGTGGTGCGTTGCGTCTTGCGTCCTTTCTTTTCTTATTATAATTATTTTTCTCTCTTTCACCTATCACATCCCTTTATCTCTCCCCCGTACAGGGTAGCCAACCGGGGATAATTTCTGGTTAACCTCCCCGTCCTTCCTTTGCCTTTCTCTCTTTCTGGCTAGCAGACGAGAAAAAGAAACAATGGTCGCTCGCCGCCATCACTGTGGGGACTCGACGGATTGCAACGCGTTCGCTTGAGGGCATCACCTTCACTTTGATGTTCTCGCAATCTCTCCGGAAAGTCTTTGTCTCGCCGTTGTAGACTACCGGGCAGTATGCCTCTGTGGAAGAAGAGCCATTTGGAAGATTGCCCCAGTAATGCCTCGTATTTAATTAAGCCTAGATTTACAAAACCAAATTATAGAAATTTGTGGTGGAATTATCCAAGAAAGCCTAGTTCCAAAGGTAAACGCTGCAGGCTGCAGGCCGGAGAAGACGCCATGTTCTCCGGCCTCCTCGACCGAAAAGGAAGACCGTGCTATTGATGACGTGGCCGATCTCGACACGCTTTGTTCGCTGGTCTCCCCAGCAGCAAAAGGAGACGCATGGTGTGGCGGATATCCCCTCGACTTCGGCTGCTACCATCATTGCTCCGAATTGCAAAGAGGTTTTAAACATCGTTAAAGCACCTGAACCTACAATTTCTACGCGCGATTCACCCACGAGTGATCCCTCGGCTGCCGAAGTTGTCGGCAGCGATGACGTCGATCCTGCAGCCCAACCGTTACCGACATCACATCATCATCATCATCATCATCATCAGAAAACAGCTTCAGCCTCGGAGTTGACCGTAGCTTTGGACCAAGCCTGGATGGATTAGACGTTGAAATGGCGGTCTCACGAAAAGTAAAGCGTGCCCCCTGTTGTAAAGTGACGTCAGTCACACTCAAACTGCCTCGCAAGCGCTGGCGGCGCGTGCGGTTTCTTCTACTATCGTTTCTCTTGCCCTCCCTTCCCCCTTTCATTTTCGTATATATACGTTCCCTGGCGGAAGCAATAAACATTCATGTTCCAACCTTCCAACTGAGTGCTGTCGTATTCGGTATACACGGCACGTGTGCCGCAACTATGCAACAGTGGCGACGAGGCCAGGTAGAACCCTCGAAGGGAAGGATGAAGTAAGCCAGGCAGTCAAGTTGGAAACAAGGGAAACAGCGGCCGCGAGTATACCGACCATGGCTCATCACCAGCTGCCAGAGTACGACGACCAGTGTGACTGGAAGGCCTACATCACGAAGGCAGAAGCTTATTTCGAAACAACTGGCGTCAGTGACTCGGGAAAGAAGAGGGCGTTGCTGGTAGCTGCATTAAGTACGCGCACCGTGCAAGTGCTCGCAGGACAGGTTGCACCGAGGAAGCCTAACTCGCTGACGTACGAGGAAGCAGTCAAAGTTTTGGATGACTACTTCGACCCCAAGCGTCATGAGATAACGGAGAGCTTCCGGTTCAACCGCTGGCGGTTCCGGCGCGCGATCTCCCGTTCGCGGGGCCGGTCGCGCTTGCGCTCTGTGCACTTTCATCACAAGGTATCGCCCACGCTGCAAATATCTAGAGCCCGTGACGGTAGCATCGATGATTGACAATTATATCTGAGCATAGGCAGTCATTTAAAATATTTTTTTCCTAGCCGAATCGACCGAACATGTGAATTAGGTATGCGTGCTGTCACAGTCGCGGGCTTACTTGAATGACGAGTCGCACTTTCTTGTTCTCAAGTGAATTCTGTTCGGATCAACAATGTGAGCGATCTTGCAACATTTCAATCGTGAATGAGCTAGAGTGATTTGTGCTAGAGCCCGTCCTATACACTAACGTGTTTGCCTTTCGTAGTCCTTGATAAATCGCGTTGGGCAAGCGCCGCACAGCTAAGAACCTTGACTTTCCTTTAAAAAAAAAAAAAAAAAAAAACCTTCCACACGTTTAGCTATTCGAACTTTTATACCACTGATAACGTAGATGCTTGGACAAGTTTGTATGACATACTATGAATTTTATATCATTTTACAGCTAACCTTTATAGGTTTTGCGACGTTTATCATGATTGTGTTGTTTTCTAAAATAACTTGCTGTCCACGTTACTGATAAAATTTCATGGAACATGCTTAATAACCACACGTTCACCATGCGGTCGGCATGGTTTAACGATGTTTTAAAGTAGTATCTCTTTCTGCAACCTCACCAAAACATTTGTTATAAAAGCCTAGAGAAATTTATAACACATTTTAATGCGATTAAAGCTGCAGTATACCCCTTATGTTTGGGACACTTTGTGATAGTTATGTAAGATATGGAACGTGAGGTATGCTAGAAGCGTTCGTCGACTGCAGTTCACTTCCGCGCACGTTTGAGTCTGTCTTTATTTGCTTTCAACGTCTCTTTATAAGTAATATTGCAGCTTTGTGATCGTTAGGATAGTGTTTCTCGTCTTGTGCACCTTTAACAAAATATACGAGAAGAATTACGGTCTACGCCTTTTAAATCCTCCCACTACACCTTGCTCATCTTGCATCGAGCATTAAATTAAGGTCGCTATACTATATATGCCAGGTATTCACTTAAATGTTGTTCCAAGACATTCGTACCAAGAAAAAGTTATGGATTGGAACCTCCTGCCCGCCTGTAACGCCTCCACTACTAAACCATGCATGTTTGATCAAATCAGCCTAGTGAAACTTAGATTTAATAAGTAAAAAATCATATCACTATTCCACTACTGTGCAGATGGAAGCTAGCGAAACTGTGGTGAGTTCTGTCGTTGGCACGAACAGAATTCACTTGAGAACAAGAAAGTGCGATTCGTCATACCTAATAACGTATACCTAATTCACGTGTACAGTCGATTCGGCTAGAAAAAATATTTTAAAAACTGCCTATGCTCAGATATAATGGTCAGTCATCGACGCGACCGTCACGGGCTCTAGATATTTACAGCGAGGGCGATACCTTGTGATGAAAGTGCACAGAGAGCAAGCGCGACCGGCCCCGCGAACGGAGAATCGTGTGCCTGAACCGTCAGCGGTTGAACCGGAAGCGCTGAGCAGACGGCGTTTCCCATGAGCCTTTACGAGTTTACGCCTCACCTATTGACAGGCGTTATGAAACGTTATGAGTATAAAGTTCTCATAAACGTTTGACGCGAAAGATGCAATGACAATTTCAAGTTCGTGCTGTTGATTTTCAATTCCGGAACTTTATGGGTTTAATGTTCTTATCAACTTCTGTCGCCAAAGGTGCATTGACTTCTTTAAAGTCGTACATCGCACCATACAACGAGACAAGCTAAATCAACACACTATCAGACAAGTTCACAAAGCACGACGCCAGGTCCGACGAGACGAAGCGTTGTGCTGATTCAATTGTGCCATCATGTCGCGCAAGAGCATCAACATTTTTTTTTTCACCTGCGCCAAGGCATCCATGTCAAGACACTAAACCCAGCAAAGCTGCGAAGGTAACCACGTTCTTAATTATTTTTTATACTTGGACTTCTGTTCGCGAGGACACATTGAGCCTCTTCAATTTTCTTGTTCTCGCTACCAGCGGGCTCCGAGAGCCAGCCAGAGCGCATGCGTTCTTCTCGTGTTGCCCCGACCACCGCGTGGCGCACTTCGGCGCGCGTTCGTTTTTCTCTGGCCGAGTGGATTTTGGCCTGGCAGCGTTTTATGCGCTTTCTCACTGCGACTCACTGCGACATTTTCCTTGACAAAAATGGCGCCTACGATTATGTAGCACATGATGCCATTATAGAGGTTCTGACTGAAGCCCGAATCGGTGGCCGCACTTTGCAGTGGCTATGCAGCTATTTTACCGACAGACATTTCTTCGTGATGACCGAGGATGGCGCCACGACTCACCGCCAAACATTCCATGGAGTACCACACGTGGGGGGGGGGGGCTAGTTGAGCCCGACACTATTCAACTCCGTGCCCTTTG
Source organism: Dermacentor silvarum (assembly GCF_013339745.2). NCBI lineage: Eukaryota > Metazoa > Arthropoda > Arachnida > Ixodida > Ixodidae > Dermacentor > Dermacentor silvarum. The sequence goes on along the minus strand of NC_051162.1, from coordinate 41,979,751 downwards.
GCCTAGTCATCAGGCCTAGTCATCAGCTTGCCCAACACCGTTGGAGTATCAATCTGTGCTCACGCCATCTGAGTCAGGGCGTCTGCTGCAACATGACTGCAGGTACGAGCAAGGCTACAAAAGGCAGCTACGTTAACATCATTGTATTTGCGAAAACAGAATATAGAGCTGTCTTCAGAGAAATGCTGCCTTGTTACATTTACTCGGAAGGCAATGAGGTCTTACTCTCTAAGTATCAATAGGGAAGCAATTGCAAACGCACGAAAACACCGCTTTTTAGGGGTAATTATGGACCGCGACCTATCATGGCGCTCGCACGTTTCATACCTAAAAAACACACCTCCTCAAATTTTGCGGCGCAACGCCATGGGGCACATCGGTGTAATCAACGCTGCAGCTTTATAATGCCTTGTTGCTCGGTTTCACAAGATACAGCCTCACTGTGCTAGGCAACGTTTGTGATAGCGCGAGATCACCCAATATCAACGTTCTTAGCCACCGACGCCCTCAGGGAGCATATTCGGCCCGTTGCCCGACTACCTTCTCACTATCTTGCTTTTTTACCTACAGAAAGGCGACACACAGCTTTTAGTCGTATAATTGCTGCCAATTAACCTCGTTGCTATCGAACTACATGCCTGCAGCAAAACCGTCATCACCTTTATGATGCCTGCACAAACCTGAAATACACCTCTACATCCCAGGAATCACGAAGAAAGCTCACATGCCGTCATTTGCCCGGAAACAGGCCACATTGGGACTTTTACATGAGGTTCACAGTGGCCGCGTGCGTGTTTACGTCGATGGCTCAGTCACACCTACAAGCTCAGCTGCCGCGGTGTTTATACCAGCAAGATCCGTCAAAATACAGCTAAAGACGTCACATGGCTCATCAACGACTGCTGCTGAACTGGTAGCCCTCCGTGCGGCTCTTTATTTCATTCTGAAAGAACCACCCCATCCATGGTCAATCTTCTGTGACTCCAAGGCAGCCCTCCAGAGTTTACACTCAGTACTGCGCCATGGATCCCATGAGCAGCTCTTCCCAGAGATCAGAGAAGTACAAGATCGCATAGTTGACGACGAACACTATATGTATAATATATCAGTGGTTGCCAAGTCAATGCGGCATACATTGCAATGATCGAGTGGATGCAGCTGCCCGATCGATCTGCCCATGACGCCGTCAACTGCGTTGCTATTCCTCTTTCGACAGCCGACGCTGCAAAAACTTTACGCGCTTGCGCGTGACCTAATATTGGTACAATGGAATTCATCTGATTTCACAAGTGCACGCATTCATACCCTGCACCCTAATTTACAGCTCCGTATTCCGTCCGACCTTCCACGACGTGACTGCACACTTCTAGTCCACCTATGGCTTGGAGTAACACTTTCAAATGCGCACCCATTTTTTATCGGAATGGCCAACAGCTCACTTTGTGACTTCTGCTGGCGCAGCGAAACAATCGCTCACCTTCTTTGTGAGAAGGTGAGCGATCGTCGCTCACCGCGCTCGTCGCTCGCCCGCACCTTCTCTTATCTCCACACGGCTCTGACCTTTATGCGCCGTGCATTCGCCGCTCACTTTCCGTTGAAGCGATAGACCGCACGTACCTTCGCCGCTGCGGCGTATGCGTTTGCTGCCAGCGTTTTGACAGTCGTTGTCTGCAGTCATTCAGTTTGATCTATTCATGTTTGTTTGTGCGCGCTCACACCACGCTTGTTCATTCCGTTAGTAATAGTCGGGCCACATTTTCCAACGCATGCTACACATGCAATGCTGCCCGGATCGGCAGTGCAGCGCTACAAGTGTGTCCCTTCGCACGCGCTGCCCACGGGAAGCGCTTCTCATCAACCACCGTTTCACACGCGCCTTCTCGTGGTCATCGAGTCTCTCTTCATGTCGGTTTACTTACGCCGAAGCACACCTGCTAACTTAAACAGCTTATGTTTACTACAATCCATATTACTACTAAAGCCGCTCACCTTACTTCGTATGACATTGCTGCGTTGCTATCGCATTCATTGCTTCGCCCTTAGGGCGAAACTGTGACATTTTTTAATTAAGCCTAGATTTACAAAACCAAATTATAGAAATTTGTGGTGGAATTATCCAAGAAAGCCTAGTTCCAAATGTAAACACTGCAAGCTGCATGCCGGAGAAGACGCCATGTTCTCCGGCCTCCTCGACCGAAAAGGAAAACCGTGCTATTGATGACGTGGCCGATCTCGACACGCTTTGTTCGCTTGCCTCCCCAGCAGCAAAGGAGACGCATGGTGTGGCGGATATCCCCTCGACTTCGGCTGCTACCATCATTGCTTCGAATTGCCAAGAGGTTTTAAACGTCGTTAAAGCACCTGAACCTACAATTTCTACGCCCGATTCACCCACGAGTGATCCCTCGGCTGCCGAAGTTGTCGGCAGCGATGACGTCGATCCCGCAGCCCAACCGTTACCGACATCACATCATCATCATCATCAGAAAACAGCTTCAGCCTCGGATTTGACCGTAGCGCTGGACCAAGCCTGGATGGATTAGATGTTGAAATGGCGGTCCCACGAAAAGTAAAGCGTGCCCCCCACCCTCCCCTCGAAATTTTGACGGAGGGGGAGGGGTTCTCCAGCAGGGCTCCTACTACCCCGCTGCGCAAAGAAGCTTGTCAACAGCTGCTCACCATTTGCAAGACTCAGCAGATCTTTCGGTGCCCATGTCCTACGGCGCTGAGTACATCGGCCGAACGGGCCGCCACGTAAGCGACCCGGAGCATCACAACTAATTCGAGGACGCTTAAGCTTCGCCGTTAAGAGTGGAACGCGACAGCGTTATCGGGTCCCATTCGCATCGCATTTTTCTTTTAGCCGGTTTCACTGCGGCACAGAACATGGGAAAGCCAGCTTACAAAGACCAAGATACACCGATCCCGTTAAAGTCGGCTTCATTTTTAAACAGAAATGCATTGCTGGGAAGACGTTTTTCCAGGGGCAATATAAGTCGTCTTATATTGAAAAGTGAAGGCCCGAGGACCTTTTTTATTATTTTATTATATGTTTAATATTGCCCCGACGCGCGCGCGTGTCCAAAAGGCATTAGGCAGGCCAAGTCCCAATTTGACCTGCCGTAGGGAGCCTACATGCAAGCGCTGTTTTAAAACAGCGCTTGCATGTAGGCTCCCTTGACCGGCCGAGGATGCGAGCGCCATCTGGATAAGCTTTTTGCAAGTAGCATACCCGAGCGCGCCGCTGTAGGTATGGTAGAAATGCGGGCCAAAGGAGTTTGTGTTTCAGTTAACGCGTAACTGAATTATGTTTTCTCGTACATTCAAACAACAGTCCGATGCTACCATGTCTGTAGGTTGTGGTTAAGTCATACTTTACCATTTTTCTGACGGATTTCACTGTGAGAAATTCCAGTTTTGTTCACAAACACCTAGCGCCACGCGGAGGGCCTGCGCGGTCGGAGTGGTTCGGGATGATTTTCTCCGCCACAGACGCCGACATCCATGCCAACACCGACGCCGATGCCAGATTTTCTGCGACACGGGGCCCTTAACGCTGTCGCCTTAAAAGAGCAGAGGACGCCGCACCCAACAATCAGCGCCCGATAAACAGAGAGTGGCGGCTGCGCTCCCGATTTTGCCGCATCCCTCTTTCTTCAGCCACCGTCACCGCGTGTTAGCCGCGGCACCAGCCTTGTACCGCGGTAGACAGCATGTTAGCACCAGCCGACCGTTCCACGCCAGACGCCGGGTGGCAACACTCCATTTGCCAGTAGGTAAAGCGTTTGACCGCTGGCGCAACGTTGCGCCGCTCGCGCGTACCGCGTTTCTAGGTGGTTCCGTTCACCGAGGGCGCTCGAACGCAATCATATGGTTTGCACGAATGCAACCTTTATTCATTCCTTTTCTTGAAAGTTAGATTCAGCCTGGAGTACATTTTCGCTGCGAGTCGAAAAGAAATTTCTGCTGCACTGGTGTATTCGATTTTCCCAGATCCTTTGTATCGTGCACCTTATTTAAATCAGCCTTATCAGGATGTACTTAGGCGGGTCCGTAAAATGTGTATACCTCCTGGAGCTAAAACATTTTTCTTTAAACTGCATACGGAAACACTTCCTGTTAAAACCTGGTTGAAGGCGAGGGGCTGCTTCGTGCCATGGTCCACGAACTGTCGACTGTGTCCACGTGCTGAAACTATAGATCACTGTTTTATAGACTGTACAGATGCTATATTTTTCTGGGACATTCTCCAACGGACGCTTAAAAAGGACATTGACATCACTCCATACGCAATTAGATTCCTACCGTTTAAGATTAGTGGTGGTCCTCCCTATGACATGTTCGTAGTACTGGGTTTGTATAGCCTATGGAGAGCTAGAATGTGTGATCGCCATGCCGAAAGCCCGCGATCTACAAGATCATTCTTTCAAGAAAGTGCAGCTTATATAAGAAGTGTGTACGCCGTGCAGGAACCTCCGCCTGACTGGATGCACTTGTTGGACGCATGTGTGTGTTTGCCCGAGTTTTAAGTGTGTAGCTATGTCCGCACTGTAATATACCTTCCACTTTATTTTCCATGCATTAAAGAAAAAAAAAAAAAGTGGCTGTATGGCTGAGTAGTTACGGCGCTCGCTTCGGGATCTTGCGTACGCGGGTTCGAAACCGCTTTGGCTACATTTTTTTTCTTAATATTACGCTTTTCCCTTTTTTTTCTCTCTCTGTTTGCCAGCGCGGTCGCTTGAACCCCGGCGCCACGGCGGCAGCCGTGGTGTGGGGCGCCGACGCGAAGCGGCGGTCGTTGGGGTGTTGCGGAGCGCAGCGTAGCAACACCCCAAATAAAAAATACTGCTCCAGTCAGGTAGACTGCTTCCTCCCTGATAGTGATATTATATTTGGATCATAAAAACAGTGATGCGTTTATAATACCACCGATCCCAACAGCAGGCTAAGTCACCACCAGCCCAGCGTTTTCTCCGTCAACGCCTCCTCCGTTCCAACGGCGCCGGCTCGAAACATGGTACGCGCGAGCGGCGCAGCGTGGCGCCAGATGTCAAACGCTGTACCTACTAGCAAATGGAAATACGCCGCCGGGTGAAGCTCTTCCTGAGTGTGCCTCAATAAAACGAGTACTTCCATTCTTTATCGTTTAATTTTTGGCTCTGAGTAACCCTGTTTTATTTTCAGTAATGAAATCTGTTGAGACGAATTGTCGGTATAAACATATTCTAACGTAGATCGAAGACGGAGTGTTGAAAAAAGTAGACGAAGAAGAGTGTGCAGCCTACGCGCTTCGTCGTCTTTCATGGCGCCGTCATTTGCGCGCGCCGTCCCGCGGTGCGGGAGCCCCACATCAATGTGTGAGTTGCCCCCCGAGCGAAAAGCGACCGTCTCGGTCGCGTCAAAAAGTTCTTTCAGCCACGATAATAAATGGAGCTCCTCAGGTGCATCTTGGCGTTCACGTACGCGCAATATTATACTGTTAGGAATATTCATCTCAAAACTAAGAATATCAAACTAGCAATAACATCATCATCATCATCAGCCTATATTTATGTCCACTGCAGGACGAAGGCCTCTCCCTGTGATCTTCAAGTACCCCTGTCGTGCGCAAGCGTATTCAAACTTGCGCCTGCAAATTTCCTAACTTCATCATCCCACCTGGTTTTCTGCCGTCCTCGACTGCGCTTTCCTTCTCTTGGTATCCATTCCGTAACCCTAATGGTCCACCGGTTATCCATCCAACGCAGTACGTGGCCTGCCCAGCTCCATTTATTCCGCTTAATGTCAACTAGAATATCGTCTATCCCCGTTTGTTCTCTGATCCACACCGCTCTCTTCCTGTCTCTTAACGTTACTCCTAAGATTTTTCGTTCCATCGCTCTTTGTGCGCTCCTTAACTTGTACTCGAGCTTCTTTTGTTAACCTCCAAGTTTCTGCCCCATATTTTAGCACCGGTAGAATGCAATGACTGTACACTTTTCTTTTCAACGGATATACTTATCCATTTTCATCTCAAATTAGATGAAAAGTGTCAACGAGAAAATTGTACAGTAGCTACGTGGCATAGCGTATCTTTAAATCTTTGTGCACGATAATGGAGGCCCCCTGCATACGGTATACACCGAAAGCTTTGTGCGAGTGCATAAAGAGTCGAAACACGACTACACGCAAGCACGTGCACACACACAAATTATAGTGAGCCTTTTGTTAAGCGGAGTTGCTGACTACTTACGAGTACGACGGGCGCCATAAACGCACCATGGTTTAGAGGCAGCATGGGCATACGTACGTAGCTCAATTCGAATCCATTCTATCGACAAGAAGCGTTTACTTTGTCGTTACCGTGCTGCCGCGCATGTGCGATGGCGAGCTTTCTGCTTCTTTTTTCCCTTTCCTACGCACGGCCGGCGCCGCCGCTGCTACGGATGTGCGGAGGCGAACGCCATCTGGGGGTTCCTTCAAAGAAACTAGCGGCGCGTGCTCTGCAGTGGCAAGTGTTGCTCATTCCAATTCAGTGGCAGTATTGCCTATTCGGCAAGGCAACAGCCAGGCCGCAGGCACGTTCACAAAGTCCGGCGAGGTTCTCAAAGCTTCGGTTTTAAAACATGAGAGAGACTGAGAAGCACAAGCAACGTTTACTGGCATCTCAAGACAGTGATACGAGGGAAATGATTTTCACATCAACCCAAACGTACTGTTTTCATACCCGCTTGGAAAGCATTGTACGAAGTATCTCCAATTGAAGACAAATTCTGCGTTTTTTTAGCGATGAAAACACACAGACAATAAATGCAAATAACATCAAGCCTTCTTTTTTTTCGGTGAACGGTAAGCACTCATGGGGTTTTTTTCATATGCCTCGCGGTATCCCTGCCCGAAATCTGGTATCGTATGATACGCGGGCCTTACGTCGGCACAAACTGCATAGTGATTAGCCATTAGCAGTTCCTCGATATTAAATGGTAATCGCTTGCAAATAAACTTTACATATATGAACGTATTTTCCAGAAACAAAAGGCTAGAAAATGATTCAGTTGTCTGCGCAAGCATTCAGCAGCTTATGCTTGAATTGGAGGCCGAATTCTCAAAGCTTTCAGTTCGTAAACTGTATTCGCCCTTGGCTGACCGTCTTCGCTAATACACGTATTATGCCCAACACCAGGAATGAATGTAATTTGTTCTTACCAATCATTCTAGCATAAAGGCTTTTTGCGAATACGGGATCAGATGATTTTTCAACGGCATTATATATCGTAAGCCTGTGCTTTCCGTGAAGTGCCCTTCGCAACAATGATTGTTACGTGCAAGCTCTCCAAAGGGGCACTGCAGTTTATACCCGGAAAAGACTTTTTGTCGCATTATCGTGCTTTCCGCGTTTTTGTCGCAGGAAACTAAAACAGGAGTGCTTAGACGTGAAGGCTCAACACAACTACCAGAAAGACTACAGGATGTTTCCTGGCCAAACAATGCGCGAAAGGCATTATTGCAGGAAGATGTTGAAAAAAGAAGGCCGACAGAAAGTGTTCGTGATAAAGGTGAGCTGGCCAAATGCATGTTTTTTTTTCTCCTTCAAAGCGAGCGAAATAAATATGCTAATAAGTACTGTCTTAAAAAGGAAGGTTGGTATACGCACTAATGAAATACTCGCCTAAGTTACTTGTCAGAAAGAGCGCAAACTTCTTAACAATTGAATGTAGTCAAGAAGCAGTTTGCAAAGTTCGCAACCTGCTGAAGCTAGTGAATAGCATTTATTCAAGGGCTCGTACTGGTAGAAAAAAATGTTTTCATAAGTACTAACTATATGTTAGTAACAGTTCATCACAATATTCACTACCTTTTCAGTAATGTTACTGGTGCAACTGCATTAAAATTGAGAGCAATACCGTAGGGCCTGGCTGGTTTTTAAGGGCCACTTGCATTTTCTTAGGCAGCAGAACCCCATTCTTTTTGGTAAACGTCCAATATTGGAACTTAACACTCAGCATGGTCATTATGACACAAAGACATCGGTTAATCATGTGCATAAAGCCATGAAAGAACGACAAATAAGAACACACTTGCAACAACAAACTGGTATGCCACGTGCAGTTTATTTCCAATATCAAGTATATCATGTACCTGTCATCTATATATCTCCGTACTTTATGTAATTACAAGTTGTACCAATGAGCACGCATGAATTAGGATAAATACTTAAAGTTATGGACCTAAATTTTCATAGCTTGTTCTCTCTACATACGTACGCCACAACGCAGCGCACAAGTTTTACCTAAACATCAGCAAACTAAGCTTTCATTCATTCATTCATTCAAATAACTTTATTGAGTGTCCTGCGATTTGGTGGTGTGGGCCTGGGCCCCGCCTAGGCTTCGGCCAAGGGTTGTTGGCCCTTGGCGGCGTCCTCGGCTCGCCGGGCGGCCCAGATTTGGTGCTGCAGGTCCGAGCTGAGCAACGCAGACTCCCAGTGCGCGCGCAGGCTGTCGCTGTTTCAGGCTGCATCACTGTTATCGTGTATCATCGCCGTACATTCTCATAGGATACGCTCTTGGATGGCGCTAGAGTCGCAATGTCTGCACTTGTCAGTCGTGTATAAATCTGGGTGTATTATGGGCATGATAGTTGGACTCGGACAGGTTCTGGTTTGTAATTGCCGCCATTCGACAGACTGTTTTTTGTTTAATTCTGGGTCAGGCGGCGGGAATGTGCGCCTCTGTTTTGTAATTTCATGAAATCTGGTAATTCAATCTTCCCACTCCTGAGTGTCGGTAGTCGGTGAGGCGGGGCTAACCGAGGCTCGGTCCGTATAACTCTCGAGTCATACGGTGCGCCACCTAATTGCTACCGCCTGGCAGTGTGTGAGCGGGTGTCCAGATCAGATGCCGTGGTTATTACCTAATCTTAGGAGTCGTAGTGCCTCTGGGGAGATTTCACCGTTGGCAAAGTTTCGTATCGCCGTCTGGGAATCACTGATGATTATTTCTGCTTGCGTTTGTGCTATGGCTAACGCAATAGCTATTTCCTATGCGGTTTCTACGTGTGGCGTGTTGACTGTAGCGCTCGTCGTGCATTTTCGCGCGACGAGCGACATATGGAGAGACATGTGGAGAGACATATGGTCTCTCAATTGTAGCCGTTACTTTCAATGATGAGTCCCAATACTCTGACCTTGTCAACCTTGGGTATGGGCGTACCATCCGCGTTAGTTAGCCGAATTTGCGGATTGTTTCGTTCCTCGTAGTTGCGTCGTTTGCGGCCACGTCGCGATGGTATATGAATGAGGAGCTAAGATTTCTCTGCCGAGCACGCCAGTCCGGTTCCTGCAAGGTATTGTTCAACTGCTTCTATTGCACGTTGTAATGTGTCACAATTTCTGCATTATAGAATAGACCATGGCCATAAGCGGATGTAGACTTTACCAACTGAGACGCTATGAATTTGTGCGTTAGTAAATAGGTGTTAAAAAGTTAGTAACGGCCAGTCAGAGCCACTGACGTGGTTACTAACGTGAGGAAATTAACTGGAACACTAATGCATTTTTTAGAACTTTCGGTCACATATATATTCATTGAAACTAAGGCTAGTTTCCACCATTCTAGCAAATAGGCGTGCTTCCCAATATTACGGAATATGAATGTTGCAATTGCATGTGCCACCTAAGCTGGTAAATATCGCATTAACAGAATTTAGCTTACTACTCAATCAATTAGTCATTAATATAGCATGATGTCTACTGCCGTGCATAATTTTTTTTAAAGTTAGGGCAGAAACTCCCCTCAAGAGAATTGTCACGTAGTGCGCAGCATTTCTTGTAATCATTACTTATGAAGTTTATACTCTACCCTTGAAACCAAGACTGCCGTATTTTAAGAGAGAAGCAGCTCCAAAGAATACTATGCACACTATCACCATCTCACCAGTAAACTCGTTTTACTGCCAATCTTGTGTTTGGTAAATAAAGCAATGTTGTTGTACGTTTTAAGTGCGGAGCACTTTAGGGTCCTGGGATGTCGTCCCTCGTCGGTGGGCGTCACGCAGAACACAAGGTGTACGTAAGACGTAAAATTCCCCTAAAAATGAACAAAATTAAACCAAATAAGTATAAAATAATATAAAATGAGGAAAACGTCACGAATTAACGCATTCATTAACCCAAAATAATTTAAACTTGATCGAAAACACCAAGCTCACACCGAAACTAGTCAAGAGAGCGCGCCACAGCCTCAAAAATTGCGATAGCAAATTAGCAGAGAGCTATACGGAGTAAGTAAACGAGTTTTATCAGCTGTATAAACTTGGACATGCAGCAGCACCAGCAACGCAAAGAACTGTTGTCGACGCCGTGGGCGTTTTGCCCGCGTTCGCACCGAACGCGCGCGGCGTTGGTGACTGTTGCGGTGCCTCTGGGGCCGGCTCGGAGGTTTTCGACGACATCAGAACGGGACACTCGTCGAGCAGCGTCGGAAGTCTTTACCACCTTCTCGCCTCGCAACGTTTTTACATAAATAGGCATTTGGTGCCGCAGCTGAACGTCGCCTCCCCTCCCTACCTCCCGTCCTCCCCACTGCCTTTCGCGTGACGGAAGTCGCGTTTGCTGTATATATATATATATATATATATATATATATATATATATATATGGTGATTCTAAAGGAGGAAAGAGACGCTTAATTCGGTAGCCCTTCAGGCAGCACGGCGCAGAACGCGCGTTTGCTTACCGCCGTGCGTTCCATTGCGTTCCATAGCTCCATTTTTTCCTCTTAATGTCAACTAGAATATCGGTTATCTCCGTTTGCTCTCTGATCTACACCGCTCTCTTCCTGTCTCTTAAGGTTAGGCCTAACCTTTCTCATTCCATTGCTCTTTGTGCGGTCCTTAACTTGTTCTCGAGATTTTTTCTTAACCTCGAAGTTTCTGCCCCTTATGTTAGCATCGGTTGAATGCAGTGATTGTGCGCTTTTATGTTAAACGACAGTGGTAAGCTCCCAGTCAGGTTTCGGCAATGCCTGCCGTATGCACTCCAACCCAAGGCGTGGCGTGGAGCAGAGGTAGAACACCCAGCTTCTAATCTGAAGGTCGTAAGTTTGAATCTTCCTCCAGTCCCCTACATTTTCAGGCATGGAGTGGCGCCTGACACCGGCAAAAAAAGTCGCAGTTTCGCCCGAAATACGAAGCATCAGTGGCGATAGCAAATTAGTAGATTGCTATACGGTGTAAGGATAGTAGTTGTATCGGCTGTATAAGCTTGGACACAGTCGCTTACTAACTGAATTAACAAGCATGGTGTCCGCGCGCACAAGCAAACACTCGACCATCCCACTCGACGATCGCAGACAACCGCTGTCAAAAAGCTGACGCGAGCTAGGGCAGCAGCAGCAGCGAGCGAAAGTTTGTGGGGGTCTATCGCTTGAACGGAAACTTAGCGGCGAAAGTACAGCGCATACAAAGCTATGAGCTGTATGCAGATCGTTTTTAAGATACTGTGCCGGCGACCGGCCGCAGCCGCTCAAAGTACAAGTGCGCAGTAGCGGGCTGAGTAGAATACGCGCCCCTTCCCCCGCGCGTTGCCTTCCCGCTTTCCTCCTTTTGCGTGCGAGACTGAGTCACCAGTTCCCCTTGCGCCGTTGGTGCCGCAGCACGACGTCGCCTTCCCCCCCCCCTCCTTCCTTCCTTCCAATCCCGAGTATGCTTTCAAGTTCAAGTTACTTTGGAGATTCAATGCATAAAACGACGTTTTAGTTAGGGAGTAACTGGAACGCGAGTGCATTTCTCCGCGAAGTTCAGGAATTAATATTTCTGAACTGGTATCATCCTGAGAGTTCGTTCCAAGTAGATCCGGCTTGCGAACTGCACGGCTAGAATTTATAATTTGCAATATGGGCCATAAGCTAATTAGCTAAAAACTCAATTAGTAAACTTTTGTTAATCACCAGATTTAAATTTTTTGTGCATGTAATGTCCGCCTCGTCGAGTGGACCAGCTTATGAACTGGAATTGCGCTATCTGTCACAGGCAACCTTTAAAAATGTTTGAGTCTTTGCTGAAACACCCGGTATATACAGGAACCTCAGTGCAACATTTGATGTTTGAAATACGAGCGCTAGCGTCACGAAAGGCTCGCAAAAAAGCCGTTCTTGATGCCGAAATTGAAAAAAAAAATTAAAAATGAGAGCCCTTCCACTACTGTGGGGATGTAAGCCTGAGAAGCTGTGAGTATGGTGGTTCTGCTATAGCGAATATTGCTATAGTGAACCTATATATTATCATTAATGACTATATTGAGCATCTTCGGAATATTCGTCAAAGAGCAAGGACACAGGCGTCTCGTTTTCGCCCGGCGCGATGGCCAGGCAGAGCGTTTGCTGTGTCAAGTCCGCCCCATCGTCATAGACTAGAGTGTGAGCCACAGCATTCATACCGCGGCACAATGCACCTCATAGTCAGGATCCCGCCGTCAGAATTCTGGAATTTGTGGTTAAACGAGCGTCCTTCCCATAGCGTGTCCAAAAGGCAACTGCTGATAACAGCCCTAGCATGATCTCTACGTCACGAGACGAATGCACACAACGATTGGTGGGATGTGCTGCCGCCGAGCATCGCGACAATTGTGAAAGATGCATCGGCGGTGGCGAGGGGCATAACAATGGGCCATACATCATCTGTTTTGAAACCTGTTCTAAGGCACAGCTGGCAGGCAACCGCCAGGCACATCGAGCCGAAAATTGTTGATCTACTTCCGGTCTATCTACTTCCGTTGCCAGACGTGATCTCCTGGAACCTAGCCTATAACAGCTGCTCTGTAAAAATCAAAACACTGAGATTACGCTCGCCGTAAGTGACGCATGACCTTGAGCACGCGGCTCCTTGGCACGAGCTCCAAAATGAAGCGGCGCTAGCCCACGGCTGTTCACGTCGCTCTGAAAAATCTCACAGCAGCCTGCTGGGGCTGACGACCCAGCGACAAATACTATGTGAATGCGTCGTCTACTTACGGGCTGTTTAAAAGCGGCTGTGATGAAAACTAGGCCATTACAAGCCCACGAGACTTTGAATAGATTGCTTTACTGGAATACAATGCTCATCTATAACAAATATATCCCTAGGGAAATTTCGTTGTAGTTCGCCCTTCGACTTGAAGAGGAAGCTTTAGCTCGGGCCCTCCTATCTAAATACATGGGAAAGGAGAATCCTTTACCTCGGCAACCACTGTACAAATTTTGATGAGGCTTTTTGCATGTAAAAGAAAAATTAATATCTAGTGACTAGTGACTACTGGTTTCGAATTGTTGACTTAGGTTGTCAATTTTTATTGCAGGTTGACAAAATAGCAAATTTTGAGAAAACAAAACATCAAGTTTACGACTCTGTAACTCCGCAATGAAATATTATATCAGAATTGTTTAATTTGCACCTAGTAGTACATATAAAGCGGACAAACTGGATATATTATACGCTGCTCTCATATAGACCACTAACTTGTGAATAGAACTTTCGCAATACCCTAGTGACAAGCGCACCCAGGATCTCTGCCAGGGGGGGGGGGGGGGGGGTTGACAGTTTGCCAATACCATCTAAACAGCACTAATTTCGATTTCTTCACGGGAAACTGTCAAAAAATGCGCTTTTTGCGACTGTGTAGCCGATTGCGCGTCTTACATCTTAGTTGCAGTACTCAAATGCGTAAGGAAAGAAAAGGGGTTAAACAAAAGGGGGGGTTAAGCCGGCCTCAGGGGGGGGGGGGGGGGTTATAACCCCCGAATCCCCCCCCCCCCGTCGGTGCGCCACTGCCTAGTGAACAACGCAACAAATTCACGTAAGATACAAATTGACATATCAAATTTCTCCGCTTTGAATGCTCTAATTGATGCAGCTGACAGAACTGCGATATCTGTTCTAGGTGCAGAGCAACGAATTTGTAAACTTCTTGCTTCTACTTTTTTTTTTCAAACTTACCAACTTTTGAAAATACCATTTAAATAATTCAGGTCCTAAATTGAAGTTCCGCTTCCAACAGTCACTAGAATTTAAATTTCTTTCTCTCGCTCAAATGCGTGAAATTTAATTAAAATTGGCCAAATGGTTATCTCACAGAAGCGTTTCTGCGTTTTATACGTATTTGAATAGGCGGCAAAGGCATTCTAAAGCTTCCTCTTAGAAGTTGGCGCGTGAACGATGGAATATGACGCCGAGATTAATAAAAGCTACAGAAATAGTTCTCGGAGAGGTGGAATGTGATGAAAACCAAACCGCGATGGGAAAGCTCACCGACAGATGGAAACGTCAAAGACTTCAGGGACAGTAGGACATCGCGCCTCTTATTTCGCGGGAATTTCAATAACAGATAAAATACACCCAATTATTTCACGCCATCTAATCAGTTTTTCATGAGCCCCTTTGTTCAATTTTGATACGCCGAAAGCAACCTTGCACATGAGGACGATTTTCTTGATTGGTTTAGAATTGCTGAACAATCCTCAGCAACAAAAGAAAAAATGAATGCCTAGTTGATAAGTGCTGACTATAACAAGAATACATGTCGCCTCAGAATTTGAAGACGCGTTTCTGGAATAGTGGTGATTGGCGCAGCATTTTTATCCAAAGGGTGTGCAGCTTGTACTGGGTGACTTCAGTTCTACAATAATGATATATCCTCACGCGATTACCTTAAAAGCCACATCTTGAAAATTTGCAAAATAGCTATATCTTTGGTGATAATTTCGTTAATTCTGATATTCGCCACTGCTATGAGTTTGGGACAGCAGGAATGATCATTCTGACTCCAATATTCTGCTTTTATTATTAAGGACAGTCGTCGGTAAGGTGCCTCGCAACACGGAGTGTTGTGTGTTTATCAATTAAAAAATTGCGGCAGAACCCATCTCAAGATGACTGTCGACGGTATTGCGTTAGCATTGAATGAATATAGTGACACAACGTGTTTCCACCCTCGAAACGCGTTAAGAATGAGGCGGTTACTGCAGTGTAACTCTTCTTTCGCGCTTCGCTAAGACGACACGGTGCCACCTAGTGCAGTAGCCACGAAGACTGCGCGCGGCCTCTGAGATGCATGGCGCGCAGGCGCGTGTGAACGCTGAGAAACGCGTCATGCCTTGCTCCTTTCTCAGTGCTTCTTTCTGGACACGATGCGCAATCTAGCGGCACTGCCGAGAAGTTCGGGCGTGGCCTCCGAGACTAGAAGAGTCCCGCCGGTGCCCGAGAACGCTGAGAATTGTTCCCTCGCTTGCCGCACACTCAGTGGCGAATCGTCAGTGACCCAAGTTTGCATGAGGTACATTGGAAAGCGGCACACACCCACTTAATTTGTGGCGCAGCCTGTTGACGCGTCGCGTTGCTCTCCTTGAGGAGACCTTGGTACGTGGGTTCGATTCTGCTCAGCATCGGAGACACTTATGGGATCCTTTTCGTCACTGTAGAGTGACACATTGCCGGTGCCACATACCCACAAAAAGGCGTCACAGACGTTCATTGAAAAGCGGCACGCAACTACCGACACATACTCAGGGACGCAACTTGGCATCAAATAGGTTCATTAAAGACTATGACAGACCGAGTGGCACTTACCCAGTCCTCCAAGTCGGCATCAAAGAGTTCCTTAGAACAGCGGAACCTACCCATTCTTGCGTCTACGCTGACACATGTCGGCGTGAAGGAGGTTTGTTGAAGTGCGGCACTATGTACACATTGCCAAATACTCAGTGACCCAAGTTGGTCTGATGGTTGGCTTAGGACCCTGTTAGTTCAGCACAGCTACCCGGTGGGCGACTCATTCCACCACTCACTACTCAGGGACCCAGACAGGCGGGAAAGCGGTTAGATACAAATATGCATAGATAGATACATAGATAGACAGATACATAGATACATACTCAATAGATCGCCCTCGGAAAGTGATTGTAGTACTCAAAGAATGCTAACGCATTAAAGGCAATTCTACAAATGACGTGATTACAGAATTTTGCCCCTGTTCTTATTTAAGGCCCGTTTCTTCTGGCATCCGTTGTGTGCCACCGAAAAGCCTAATATTCGAAATATTTGAGAAGTGTACTTTTATTTGCATTCCTTTGGAGATTGCAATTCAAGAACACTACAAAAAAATTTTTCGCCCTTCCTCAAACCTCACGTGTACACAATTTGATCGATAACCAACATAAGAGTTAGGTAGGCTTTTCATTTATATTGTATGGTTTATTTATTCATATTTTTCATAAACCGAATGCTTGTTTATGCAGCAAATGGAAGGACACGGTAGAAGGCTTCTGTAGCTTTTTAGGGTACATTTTGAGGAATCTACATAGATAGCGTTTCTCGCCAGGAACAACCGGACTAACCAAACACCAAAGAGCGTTGCCGTCATGATCCGGTGCTGCCCTTTGCGCATTATTCAGCTTACTGCGAGTGATTTGTTTGCGGGCAGAAAATTACAGAATCCGACAGAACACAGATTGGCGTCAGCTGGTTGCACAATCACAAGCCTGAGACCTTTTTTGGATTTATGATAATCTTCTCAGATAGCCATCATCATCATCACCCTATATTTATGTCCACTACAAGACGAAGACCTCTCCCTGCCCTCTCCAATTACTCCTCTCTGGTGCTAGCTGATTCCAACTTGCGAATGCAGATTTCCTCATTTCATCACCCCACCGAGTTTTCTGCCGCCCTCGACTGCGCTTCCCTTCCTTTGACACCCATTCTGTAACTTTAATGGTCCACCGGTTATATGCCCTACGCACTGAATTGCCTGTTCTGTCCCATTTTTTTTTTCTCTAAATGTCAACTAGAAAACGTCGACTAATCCCACGCCCTGTGGGCATCGATGTTATGCGAAGCAACGTGCGGCGAGCCTATGAAGTTAATGAAACGACCATCAGAGCTCAGAGGCGTAGGCGGCTGTTGCATAACCTACATGACAGGCATGTCATGACATGACATGAAAATGATAATCAGACATTCATGTGATGAACTGTCATTTATGTACAAACTTATTTCAGTGGTTTCTGAGTGTTAATCTTTTCACTCTTCCTTTAGAGAAAGAAATGCAAAATTTATAATTCTTAGTTATTTGGACAGCGTAGGCGCGGGTCTGGTCTTAAGTACGTAGGCCTTCACTTAGTGCCCACGTCCGAACCCATTCCAGTGGTTTTTTAGTGTTAATGCTTTTTCGCTGAGTCATTGTCATTTTTGATGAGCCATGCTTATGACTATGACCTCTGCCATCTTCCTTTAGTGTTTCCTTCACTTAGTACCCATTTCCGAACCCATTCTAGTTACATACTAAGTTAACGAAACGACCATGAGAGCACCAAGACGTAGGCAGCTGTTTCATGACCTATATAAGACACTATGACATTTATGTCATGACCTCTCATTTATGTCCGCCATACAGTCTTGTGATACTATGCCAATTTTGGTACCTACCAAGTTAACGAAACGACCATGAGAGCGCCAAGACATAGGTGGCTGTTTCATGACCTACACGACACACATGTCATGATATTCGTGTCATGACCTATAATTTATGTTCGTCATACAATCTTGTCATACTATGCGAATTTGGGCACGTACCAAGTTAATGAAACAACCATGAGAGCACCAAAACAGGCGGCTAGATAGATAGATCGATAGCAACAGTGTGTTAGCAACAGTAGAATGCAATAATTGTAAACTTCTCTTTTCAGCGACAGTACTAAGTAACCAGTCTGGATTTGGTAATGCCTGCCATATGTAGTCCGACCCAATTTAATTCTTCTGTAAATTTTCTTCTCGTGATTAGGGACACCTGTGAGTATTTGAGCTAAATAAATGCACTACTGTACCTACTCCAGAGGCTTAATGGCGATCCTGAATTCTTGTTCCCTGGTCAGGCTATTGAACAGCATCTTTCTCTTCTGTATGTAAATTTTCACCCCACCCTTACACTTTGTCGTTTAAGGTCCTTAATCATTTGTTGGAATTCGTCCCCGGTGTTTCAGATAGTACTGTGAGCAAAAGGTGTTCTCATGTAACATTTGATATATTTCAGCCTCCGAACCTTACCAAGACATGTAAAATGCAATGCTGCACCATCCAAATGGGACATCAACACTGCCTCAAGACAAAAATTCCTGATGGAATGGCGTGTAGCAAAAACAAGGTACGTAACTTCTGTCCTGCTTTGATAGCTTGGCGTTCCCAAAGAGAAAGAAATGCAAAATTTATAATTCTTAGTTATTTGGACAGCGTAGGCGCGGGTCTGGTCTTAAGTACGTAGGCCTTGTGCCTAAAATACCAGGCTTACTTGTTATGCAAACAAAGCTGAACATGTGCGTTTAGATAACAAAATTGAAGAAATGCGCACAAAGACGCGCCAAATAGAAAATATTTTACCAGGTCTTCAAGTTTACAAAGCAGTCCACGAAGCTGCAGTCAAAAGCAGATGAAGTTCTATAAAATATTTCTGCTTTTTTTGTGATCGTTATTTCTTCGTGAGAAGCTGATAAACTGTAAACACTTCCTGAAATAGGAAAGGAAAGGGCATTTACTACCGCTCTTGCATTCTGAACACACGATGGAAACCGATTACAAGCGCAACTCTCAGGCGCCCGTTCCTGAGCGAGCGTCGGCGTCGGCGTAACAGAGCGAATGATCACAGGTGAAGAATGAAAGAGCGAACGCCGAGCGCAGCTGGAGGTGAAAGAGGCGAGAAAGAAAAAAAGAGGCGGAGTATTCAGCGGAACCATGAGGAGGAAAGCGGAAGAGGAAGGTATGGCGAACGCGTGAGAAGAAACGCGTAGTGCGGTGAGAGTGCCGCCAACCCTAGGAAAATTTCCCTAGATCTAGGAACATTCCGTCACCTTTAGGTCAAAAGGGAAATTTGTAAAAAAACTAGGGATATTTCCCGCTTATACATGGATGAAAGAAAACACTGTCTCGATGGAACTACAGAGGTGATGACGTCTTTTGATTTTTGTCCCAGCAAATTACCTTCGTGATGGCATACTAAGTATAACTTAATTACAATCTTACAGCATTGAACGCATATTGTCAAGTAACCTACAATGTGTGCATGCCCTGCGGCAGTTAACAGAACACTGTTACTGAGCTATGGCCGTTGCTACCGTAGCTGTGCTGTCAATTTATGAATATCTTTACGGCCACATCGTCGCCCACGTGATGTTTCCCTACTTATGGCTAATGTGCGTTCCCCTGCATAGTGGTAGGACGTAGCACTTTTCCGGCTTTCCTTCCGAGATACTAAATTATGACCGATATTTAAAATAAAATCGGCAGTGTACTTGCATAGGACAAATGAAGTTTATCTTAAAGAGAACATGCTAAATAACCGCATTTTGGCTTAATCTAGGGATATCTAGGCAATTTTTCTATCCGATTTAGGGGAAAACTAGCTTCGGAGGTTGGCAACTCAGTGCGGTGACAATGGCTACTAAATGGCGCCAGTGTAGCACGCGTCATCTTGAAGGTCTTTATGCGGCGGCTGCTATGTATCGCGCACACGCGTCACCCACGCGTTGCCTCTGGCGACCTCCACATTAGGGAGGCAGTCGCTTGACAATTCGCTCCATTTGCAACGTGCCCCACGAGACACGTTGTCCGCGCCCAAAAATATGTCGCGGAATGAAAACACTACAGAGCTGCGTTCAAATATCGCATTAGGGAGTACCGTTATCGTCGGTGAATTTTTTACACCCACTGTCCTTGGCAGGCTTCTCATTGTTTCATTTTCTTCTTTTACAGACATGCAAAAGAGGTGTCTGTGGAGTCCACACATGGGAACAATTCAAATGAATTTTGCAGGTTTGCTCCTGTGCAGTCTACATACTAACACAGCAGAAGCAGCCGTATTCTTTGACAATAAACAACTTGCAGGAAGTTTCTGTGCAAGCATATTCTACTTATGTACTGCGACCTGCATGGTACCGGACGCTTTCTGGGGAAACTGGAACAACGTACTTGAGATGTAGCCATCATCTCTGGTACGTTGTCATTGGCGCTCTATAACGTGTATCATCGTTATCATCACCTTCTTCATCATCATCATCGTAATGAATTGTTCACTTAAAGGCCTCTTGCGGGATGCATGTTCGAAAATGTTGACATTCATCAGCCATTTGAGCTGTTACAAAAATGACACTATTAAAAAGCTTTAAAGCAGTAAGTAACAAAATTAGCAAACAATATATGAACTGCAAAGGGGGTTTGTTCGGGTCGTAGAGCGGCAGCGACAAACGGAGCACGAGCAGGTAGGGCATAGCCGGAGAGCGAAGTGGGTACGAGCCACACGATGGCAATGGGGCTGTTCGTCGTGCCGATCTTCTTTCTCGCAATCACCCCCGGCATGGAAGAGTAGCCATCCTGGCGACTTAGGAAGAGGTCAGCGGACCGTAGTACGGCTTGAGCCTGTCAATGTGGACACTCTCTCGCCCGCGACGATGGAGATCGGAAGATGGCGGCACGGGTTCTACCACGTAATTAACTGGTGATGTTAGCGCAACCACGCGGTAGGGTCCGTGGTACTTTGGAAGGAGCTTGGACGAAAGGCCAAGAGCAGCAACAGGCGGGACCCAAAGCAACACGAGGGAGTCGATGGCGAAAGGGTCAGAAGGTGGTTTGAGGTCATGACGCGGTTTTTGGCGACACTGTTGAGCAGACGTCAACGAACGGGCCAGTTTCTTTGCGTGCCTAGCGACCGTAGCAACATGTGAGCAGTCGGCAGGGTCCGGCCCGTACGGGAGAACCATATCGATGGTGATGGACGATTGTCGGCCGTAAAGCACAAAAGAATGGCGAGAATCCGGTAGGGGCTTGGGAGGCAGTGTTATATGCGTATGTGACGAAGGGAAGTAGAAGATCCCAGTAGGAGTGGTCTGACGCAAAAGACATGGATAGCATATCCCCAAGAGTTATGTTTAATTGTGCTGTTAAGCCATTGGTCTGTGCATAATAAGCGGTAGTGGTGCGGTGAATAATTTGGCATTCAAATAGGAGTAATTGCAGCACGTCCGAGAGGAATACGCAACCCCGATCGCTCAGCAGTTCACGAGGTGCGCCATGGCGGAGAACAAAGTTGTTTATAATGAAAGAGGCGACGTCTTTTGCTGATGAGGCAGGTAAGGCGGCGGTTTCGGCATACCATGTCAAATGATCTACGCCGACGATGATCCAGCGGTTGCCAGCGCCAGTAAATGGAACAGGCCCGTATAAATTAATGCCGACACGGTCAAATCGGTGACCTGGGCAGGAAAGGGGCGGGAGATGTGCGGTGGAGAGATGTGAGACACATTTTCGTCGTTGGTAGGCAATGCAGGAGCGTACGTATTTGCGGATGAAGGTGTACATCCCATGCCAATAGTATCGTACGCGAAGCCGTGTGTAGGCCTTCGACACACCGCCGTGACCGCACTGAGGGTCGGAGTGAAATGCCGAGCATAAATCCTTTCGAAGGAGGCGGGGCACGTCTAAGAGTCATGAGCGGCCGTCGTTGTGGTAGTTTGCGGCGGTATAAAAGTCCGTCGCGGATGGCGAAATGCTGGGCCTCTCAGCGTAAAACTCGAGTTGCCGAAGCTGCTGGAGGGTTTTATAAAACATCTAATATCAAGACAATCTATGGGTCGTTTCGTTGCTCCGAGGCCATGTCCAGGATGCCAAGTGGTGAGATATCATGACTGTACGTAGAAGTACTGGCGTCGGAAGTAATTGGGAAGCGCGAGATAGGCATCGGCGTCAAAGTGTCTGCGACCAGAGCGATAGACAACACGGACATCATATTCATTGATTCGGAGCGCCCACCGAGCGAGGCGACCATACGGGTCTTTGAGGTTAGACAATCAGCAAAGTGCATGATGATTTGTCACCACGTCAAAGGGTGGACCGTAGAGATATGGGCGAAATTTTTGAAGAGCCCATACGATGGCCAGACACTCTTTTTCTGTTACTGAGTAATTCGCCTCAGTTTTTGTGAGGGCACGACTGGCATAAGCGACCAGGTATTCGGCATTAGTGTTCTTACGTTGTGCGAGCACGGCACCAAGGCCTACGCCATTGGCGTCAGTGTGAAGTTCTCAAGGAGCGCTTGGATCAAAATGGCGCTAGATTGGCGGATACGTAAGTAGGCGACAAAGAGTCGTGAACGCATCGTCAGACACTGGCGACCAAGTATAAAGTTCATTATCACCTTGAAGAAGTTGGTTTAGGGGTGCGATTAGAATAGCGAAATTGCGAACGAATCGTCGAAAATAAGAGCATAGTCCAATGAAGCTGCGTATTGTTTTGAAGTTAGTAGGCTTCGGGAATTGGGATACAGCACGAATTTTAGCAGGATCTGGAACAATGCCTTTGGTGATAACGTGGCCTAGCATAGCGAGTTTCCGAGCTGCAAATAGGCAGTTTATCAAGTTAAGCTGTAGACCAGCATTCCGGAGACAGGTGAAAACTTTATGTAAACGGCGAAGATGGGTCGTAAAATCTGGGGAAAAGACGACAGCGTCATCGAGGTAGCAGAGACAAGTACGCCATACCTCAGTTAAACTTCTACTTACACAGGTCTGGTCTGGTCCCCTCACCATTATACTCATTCTGTGGCGAAGCGGAGACAATAGACCTTTCTTGTTGTCTTGTAGGCGTTTTTCTGCAATAATAAAAAGACTACTGGAAATCCCGCGTCGCAATATTTCCTACATTTATCGGAGCCTGTGATCCTATCTTTTGGAGCCTCTATTCTTGGGTTCAGCCACAGAAATGCTTGTTTGCTATCCAAAATTAGCTGATTGAATCCAATCAATTACCATACTAGACTGATTATCCCGCTCCCCACCATAGTTTTTTTTTTTGAAATGCAAAGATTTCTTGGCGGACATTTGCCACTTCGACAGTATCTATCTATCTATCTATCTATCTATCTATCTATCTATCTATCTATCTATATAGGCGCCCACATCTTGGAGCTCTCATAGCTGTTTCGTTACCTTGGTATGTACCAAAATTGGCTTAGTATGACAAGAGTGTACGACGAACATACATATTTGGTCATGACATGCATGTCATGACATGCGTGTCATTGTCACCTTCTACTCGCTTGGGAGGCGGAGAGTTGCGTACATGCGCTACTCTCGATGGAGACACTGCTGGCAGCACAGCAAACAAGGATTTAATATGTACAGGGACGGCAAAAGCACGCGGCACACAAAACTAAAACTATATTTGAACCAAAAATACTCAATAGAAAATATTAAACTCTGACTAAATACAAAACTATCAGGAGCACTGTCTCGGTTTCGGAGCCTAACTCCGCCTTAAAGTCTCTCGGTCAGTCCTAGCACTGACTCGTCAAAGTCTGACCACCCTGGCCTCGGCCTAATTGCGTCACAATATGGAAGTGCGGGTTCTTACAGACCGGCGGTTCGAAATTCCTGTTGAATCCACATCGATCTCATCCGAAGCTTTGTGGGTGCCGTAAGTGCCGACGCCTCGCGGTTCCGTCGACCTGGCCGAGTACCTGGCTGGTGCCCCGGTAGCCGCCGCTGACGTGTCACTCGCTGGCTTAGGCCTCGCGTCTTGTTCGTTCGGGTTGTCGCTGATGCCGTAAATTGCCGACGACTCGTGGTTCCGTTGGCCTGGCCGAGTGCGTGGCTGGAGCTCCGGTAGCCGCCGCTGACGTGTCACTTGCCTAATGAAGTTTTCTTCGCCCTACGTCGATCGGCATGGCGACCCGGTAGCACGGTGATTATCGGTTGAACGGGCTTGACCAAGGAAGAGGGATTCTCGAGAAGAAGACCGGAACCACCGTGAGCAGCAGTGGCCGGTCCCAGGAGCTTCGTCCGGACGTCTCCGAGGACTATGGCTACACCTGGGCCTTGCCAGTCTCACGACTTCGTGGCCGGGTCCTCCGCTCTCCCGTCGTCAGAGCATGGCTGACGATGCGACCTTCCAGCTCAATAGCCACGTCGATAATACTGGTTCGATGCTTCTGCCTCGCGGATTACGCCTCGGATCGCGTGCCTCGAGCGCTCGCGCCGTTCGGAACGCTCCGCGAACTTTGTCGTCCTTTTCTCTCGCCACGGGCGGCCTCTTACATGTGACAGTCATGTAGGTCAGGAAACAGCCGCATGCGTCATGGTGCTCTCATGGTCGCTTCGTTAAGTTGGTATGTTCCTAAATTGGCACAGTATGACAAGTGTATGACGAACATAAATGATAGGTCATGAATGTCATGAAACAGCCGCCTAAAATGTCAATGTCGCAGCGAAAAAAGATTAACACTAAAAAACCACTGAAATGGTTTCGGACGTGGGTACTAAATGAAGGAAACACTAAAGGATGGTAGAAGTCATAATCATAAGCATGACTCAGCAAAAATGACGACTCAGCGTAGGATGAATAACCTGTTATGACTGTAATGACTGTAATGCGTAGGATGGATAATCAGTGGACGATTATAGTTACAGAAGGGATAACAAGAGAAGTTAAGCGCAGCCGAGGACGGCAGATGATTAGGCTGACTGATGAAGTTAGGAAATTTTGAGGCGCAAGTTGGAATCAGCTAGCGCAAGACGGGGGTAATTGGAGATCGCAGGGCGAGGCCTTCGTCCTGCAGTGGACATAAATATAGGCTGATGATGATAATGACAGGTCTCGTAGCCACTTCGGCGTACGCCAGGGAAGGGGCAGTCGGAGCCTGATTGAGGGAAGGCGAAACGTGGTTGGTAACCTGGTCCGTGATTATATATTGGAGAACGGGTACCAATGGAGAACGCGACTGGCCGTGTGTAAGTGGCATCAGCGAAAGCTGGCGAGCAACTTCTTCCCGGACGAACTCTTTGATCTGTAGCAGCAGCGAAGTGTTATCCGGGGCAACAGCCAAGCTCAACATTGAAGTGGCCTGTGGAGAAGATTTGTGGGTGGGCCACGCGTTCTTTGCGTAGTTCGTCAAAGTTTTGACAGAGACTTATGGGTTCATACACTGTTGCTGGATTTTTCGCCAACAGCATTTAGAATCGTCATTCTCAATGCATTTTAAGCAGGGGTGTGCTAATATTCGAAATTTCGAAAACGAGTCGAATGTTTTCCTTATTCTAAGTGCATTCAATTAGAGAAACGCATATTCCAAAATTCTCGGATATTCGGGGAATGCCGAATAACCGTAGAAACCGCGAATATTTGGACAGACTGCGAATATACGAGCAAGTAACAAATTATATTCTTGCCCGACATTCTCCTAAGAATAGGTTTATTTACTGAGAGCTTCACATAATGCGCTCATTATCCGTCTGCTCTGTTTCAGTCTATCTGAACCACGCCCGTGAGGTAGGATCTGCTTTGGTTTCTGTGGTTTTTTTTATAACAATATATGATGTACTCTCGGGTTGTATAAGTAGATGCCATAAAATATGTATGTCGAGTATCTTGCATAAACTACTTTTAAATGCCTGAAAATAAAACGAGAAAGATCTATGTTCGTCAATACCTGATGCTTTGAAGGCTCCTTGAACTCAGCGTCCATCATACCTGAGCTCACCACTTTGGACACAAGCATATATGCATTTAACTCTGCAGCGTAGGGAGATGCAGAGAGACGCTGTGGAGATTGCGGAGACATTGAAGCCCATATTGGGCGCAACTCTGGTGTTGAAGCTCAATACTATACCTATCGGCCAAACGGGTAGGCGTGTGAACACTAGACTTGTGGAACATAAAAGGTCGCTTGGTGGCAACATTCATTCCAACATTAAAGGGCACTGTTCACAGAATGGGTACTCACCGCCTTACGATGACACTACAATTCTTCCGCACCATAAGGATCAGCTGACCAGGGAATTAGGGGAAGCATTTGAAATTTACAAGAGAAAATGAGGGTTGTAGGAGGGGGGGGGGAAGTCAACCATGTGTCCTTCTGAGCAATAGTGAGGTCGCCTATTACATGTAGAAAGTCACTAGAATAAATTTGTAAAAATAAATGTGTTAAACGTGCAGTGATTTAGATAGGATTGCACAGCGTGTTAGATATGATACCTATCTTTGACGCCCAAGTGAGCCTGGGTATGTATTTTTGAAGGTGCTGTTAATGTTGCCTTGTAGATCTTTGACATCGAAGGGTGCGCAGGTATATTAGGATGAAGTGTTCGTTCTAAAATAAAGTAGTAGCGAGTGCAGCGAGTATTGTGTATTCTTATGTCTCTCCACTTTGTCCTGGTCAGTGCGCTGCTTCACCAATACGGTATGATGATCCCTCATTGTCATGTCAAGTTCCAATTATTTTTCGAATGCTGCAATGCCTCGAAGGTTGCGACGGAAACACGGGGTTTGCTAACAATCTCGCAAAACATATCAAGATTAGCTTTGCGGAGTGCGAGATTGGTGAAGTGACCAGCCTGTCCATGTTTCTTGATCCGCGTTTTAAGGCTACAACTAATAAGGCGTCTGATCAGATGATTTTGATGAACGACCTTGTGACAAGGAAGCTCCAGGCAGCTGAACTGGAAGTCAGTCGAGACACTGCTATGCCAGCGTCGAACTTCGTGTCCGCTGGTGGCATCCAGTGTATGGAACGCTTTTGACGATCTAGTGATGAACAAGAAGAATACACATTTGGCATCTGCCCCTCAGAAGGAAGTTACAGACTATGCGGGAAAAGCCCCTTGTGGACAGGGCCAAGGATCCTTGTGAGTGGTGGCAGTCAATTGACCTTTCCAGTACCCGCATTTAAGTGCACTCGCCCAGAAGTATTTGGCCATCCTTGCCACCTCAGTTTCACATTACGGGTATTTTCTATCGGTGGAAACGTTGTCACAGTGCATAGGGAGCGGTTAGTTCCTGAACGTGTTGAACAGTTTATTTTTCTTCATGATAATTTGTAATAAGTGTATTGCATACTCAGAGATTTACCTGACATTACCTGAGTGCATTAGCTGTAAGGAGTGTCTCTTTAACTTGAAATATCCTTGTAAAATGCAGTGTCTTTTTTAAAGGGTAATAAAAGCTATTGTTAACTCTTGTTTTGCAAATTTTTAGAACAACACACATATTCAATATTCGATTCGATATTCAAATGTAGTTTTTTGCCTTATTGGTATTCGGTTCGTATTCAAAAATGTCAATATTCGCACAAGCCTACTTTTAAAATATGCTGCTTCTCTTCAGCAGCCATTGTGACGTCAACGTGGTTACAGAGGTCGACAACATCTTCTATAAAACTTGTAAATGTCTCCCCGCTCTGTTGCACACGTACATGCAAACGTTTGCTCGGAGCGAAGTTTGCGAATGGCGGGGCACCCGAATACCTCCGTTACGTTAGTTTTGAAGGACGCCCACGTCGTGAGATCACGTTCGTGGTTTCGGTGTCCACACGCTGGCGACACTGCTCAAGTAAAACGACACGGCATTCCGTTTTTTGTCGTCCCAGTGGTTGTGGATGCTCACCCGGGCGCAGGCAGCGAGCCAGTGTTCTACGCCATGATCTTCTGTACCGCTGAAGATGTGTAGGTCGCGTTGACGCAACGGGCCAGGGCAGACCGCGGTAGTCACCGGGGTAGCGCGTTGTGATTGTGATGGTCCTTCTTCCGGCGTAATGAATACGGGCTGTCGTGTCCGGTTGCGCAGTTCCAGATTTCCGGTTGCACCCCGCAGCTCCA
Source organism: Dermacentor silvarum (assembly GCF_013339745.2). Classification (NCBI taxonomy): domain Eukaryota; kingdom Metazoa; phylum Arthropoda; class Arachnida; order Ixodida; family Ixodidae; genus Dermacentor; species Dermacentor silvarum. The sequence goes on along the minus strand of NC_051162.1, from coordinate 41,952,110 downwards.
CCTATTCGGGTCGTAGAGCAGCAGCGACAAACGCAGCACCAGAAGATATGGTGCCGCCCAAGAGCGAACTGGGTACGAGCCACACGATGGCTGGCGTGCTTGCTTGTTTGTTCCTCTTTTCTAGCGCTTGGGGGATTGGCCAAGAAGCCGTCGGTGAAAGTTTGAGGAATTGGGGAAAGAGCAAAACCTAAACAAAAACGCAAATCAGGGTGAAGTAGAACGTTTATGATCACAAGAAAATAGATTTACCCGACAGATACAGAAATTAAAATAATTGTAATTATAAATAAACAACAATTTTATGATGGTATGACAATTTCGAACACACAATCAGCAATTTAATGAGCTATCCAATTATTGATAGCGAGAATTAACATGGCAGCCTTTTAATGCCGTCGATTTATAGCTAGGATATGGCAGCGTAATTGTGTTATGAAAATTTCCAATTTATGTGTGCGACACCATTTATTGTCTCCTGAATTCCAACATTTGGAATTTCAGTTTTTGGGACCTTGGAAAAAAGAAAATTTTGTAAACTTAGCGGCAATGACATAAGCCGAACTAGGCCTAACGGACATAACTGGCCCATCAAGCAATATCCGTGCAAGTGTGTCAGCCATTTCATTTAAAAACGTCCCACGATGGCCTGGAACCCATAAGAATTGTACCAGACTGAAGTTTGGAGGGGTTAGAGATTTGAATGTATTAGCTATAGCCTATCCGAAGGTGAAATGAGTGGTGTGCATGCTGACAGTGAATCAGTCACTATAGCTACTGCTGAATAATTTGAAGGAAGTTTTCAAAGAGCTCATACAACGGCTGATAGTTCAGCCGGAAATATGGCTGTGAAGTCCGGAAGGCGTAATGCATATGACCAGGATAGTGACTCGGAGAAAATACCCACACTCGCCTTCTCTTCACTCATTAACGCATCAGTCGCGATCACATGATCTATTCCCAATTGCGATAAGTGAACTTGTGGCATGCCATTTAAGTATGTAGAGGGCAGGTGCTTGGTATTCAATGGCAATATATAATCAGATTCAATCTTTATATTACGCAAGGGCTTGTCTGGGCAAATAATCTCGCGTATATTAACGTTTAATAGATGTAGCTGAGCTTGCACAAATAAAACCTGAAGTCTGTGTAAGCGGTACCAATGCTCATCGAAAAATGCCCGTATTTAATTAATAAATACACATTGTGATCGTGTCAAAGATTTATAAATGTTTAAATATGTTTTTACAGTTAGAATGCGGAATCTGCCGACAAGAGTAGGCAGTCGTGCTTCTTGATTTAAAACATTGTTAGTAGCAAATTTTGGAAAACCAAGGCAATTCCGAGGAGTCTTCCGCTCTAGAAGAACCAGGGGGATAATTTTACATGCTGGCAACGGGGCTTTGCAGCGTGCCGATATTCTTCCTCACAATATAAACATTACCACGAGAAAGAAGAGCAGGCTAGCAATTGTCGCCCAAAAGGGGCATCACGCTCACCCGCTTGCACAGGAGAGCAAAAAAGAGAGAGAAGATAAGAAGAAGGGGATAAAGGAAGTGTTGAGGCAGTATAAGCTAATGCTTACTGTATTGAATGTGATGCGCTCAAGGCTATTTACATAATAGCTCAAAGTACTCACCGCCAGAAAGTGTCCTATATATCAGCACTGAAAATGTGCAGACAGAACAAAATCTCTCAAGCCTCGGGGAGGGGGGGGGGGGGGCACTGTGTAATTTCCCTCGTGACATTAGTATTAGTCGAAGATTTGGTGTCAGAGCTGATTAATCCCCAGGAGGCATCTTCACAACGACTGTTCGGCTCGGAAACGCAAGAAGCTTTTAACACAGCAAGAGCTTGCTCGCCCACGACCATAAGCTTTTACCTTCCACAAAAACTGAACGTATTAAATGATGTAACGACACTTCAAATTTGAAGGTGATCTCAAATGTCACGCTGCAATCATTTTCGGGTGGGTAGTATATACTTGGGCGTTTTCGTACTGAGCAACCAAACAAATTAATGTGACACTTTTGCTCAAGTTCTCCGAATTTCGTACACTCACCACGCTACTTGACGTTGATAAAACACACAACAGAACCAAATTTCACATGATGAACCCTGTTTATCTTGGGGAAATATATTGAAATATTAAGTTCTTGAACCAGCTAGTACAAAAAAAAAACTAGCATAAGCCTTTGACTAAGTAGCTGAGAATCAATTTCAGAAAGTTGCAGTTTCGCCCGACACGCCAAGCATTGATTGCGGTAGCAAATTAGTAGACAGCTATACGAAGTAAGCATAGTGGTGTGATCAGCCGAAAAAAACTTGTAAATATTCGCTTACTAACTAAATTAACAAGAATGGTGTCACGCGTGCACAAGCAAAAAACACCGCATATCCACGGGGTGAATGATGATGAGTGGGCGAAGCTCCGGAGGGAATCATCGGCAAACCGTGAATCTTCCGTGTAATTCGCCCAGTCTCGCCGCACTAAATCGAACGATTGACTTCCACCAATGACACGCGCCATATGTGACGTCATTCCTATTTTATAACAGCGCCCTTCATTATAATTGCACCATCTCCCGCTTAAGGGGACGCTAGCACAAACGCGTTAGAAACGTGCAGTACTCTAAGGGGAAGAGGCCACAGCGTCTTACGCAGCCGTTTACACATGCCGGAACGTGCACCGCGTTTGCCGACGCCATCAGCGTTTATGAATACGGGGGTAAGGCGGAGAGGCCACAGCGTCTTACACCAGCTTCTTGCACGGGCCGTAACGCGCTAGCACAAACGCGTTAGAAACGCGCAGTCTTTCGTTAATGTTGGGTATTTATTGCCATCGTGGTGCGTCTGTCCATGTGAGCTTCGTGGCGTAGTGGTTAGCGCCACGCGTTCAGAAGCGAGGGGTCCCTGGTTCGATTCCGCTACGGACAACTCTCGGAATTTTTTTTTCTCATAAAAGTAGACGTGGCTACCTACTACGACGACTACTGCTACTACTACAGAGGAGGGACAGACCCACACCCTAAGGAGCTTCGCCCCTAAAAAGACCACAAGGCATTCTATGAGCGCGCACACTCGCGGTCAAAATACTGGAGTGAGGAAGCGCGGTAGCCGCCGCGAGTGAATTTACCTTGGTGCTGCCTCTCGCTGCAACGCGAACTAAGCGACGAAAACAAAGCGCACACGAAGCTATCGATCAGCACTCGACGCACTCTGCCCCAATCGCAGATTGCTTTCAAGATCGCGCCCGCGCTGCCGCGTCCATAGGCAGTATAAAGCCCCCCCCCCTCCTCCCTCCCCTTCGCCCGGTGCCTTGCGCGCCACGCAAGACGTCACGCTTGCTCCCCAATTCCCTGCCTTGCACGCCTTCACTCGCACAAACAGCATACGGCGTTCGGCGAAGGTGTTGCCACCCTTGGACTTTATACGGCACATCATGGCAATGCCGACGCCGCCGGCAGAAATGTGCCTGGAGTGTCCATATAATTGCGGTTGCAACAATAAAACTTCCTTTTAAATAATAAATGTAGCCAATACTCACTCATGGAAAGCCTGAGAGTGCTGAAGTCTGTCCATGTGAGTAGTTCGAATTTCTGTTAACCTGATCAGGATGAGCCCGTGTGTATTACTACACCATAGAAGCACCATATGCAAGTTTGCATGTTTTTCCCGTGTTTTTCAGCAACCTTTTAGAAGCATCATCTCTCTGGGCGGCACGGTGTAAAAACAGTTCAAAGAAAAAATATGCTGCTTGGAAAACTTTGAAGGCTATGCAGTTCACATATATTGAGCTTTGATGCCTACCAAGGGCTATGCATGGATAAGATGGATACTGGATAAGATATAATCTATTATCGATATGTGGGGTAACGGCATGTAGAAGTCGCTATATAAGCACCCCAAAAAAACAAGAACCGAGCTGTCGACGAACCTTCAAGGAACGAATGCTGAGCAAACCTGTCGATCGCCTAGGAATGCAGGCCCAGCATAATTTTACTAAATACTAACCAAACAACATTTTCATTGTAAGTACTTGCAGCCGTTTAAGTATGATAAAATATTTACACCGGCACGTCTCCTTTTTAAAATATAACTTCACGAACTATGGCTTCGCTTCTATCAAGATGTTCATGTTCTACTCATTTCAGAAAGAAACGGCGCTGTGATCACTTAACCCGTGTATGTTTTTAGGAGACTGACGTTGCCTGGCTTAATTGTAGAGAAAGGGCTTAGCTGTGGTCTCCCATATTTGGTTTATTTTTGCGCAGTTACTGTGCTTAGAAATTTATAAAATATTTCATAAAAGCATTCACCATCGGAGACGCTTCATAATCGCATTCTGATTCTCTAGTTGAAACAATCAAGTACAAGGGCCTCTAGCAATAAGATAAATTTACATGTATATTTCAGCAGAAGCAGTTAATTTTGACCAGACTTCGAGTGCACTCAGTGGAAGGCAGCATAAGCAGTGTTCGTTTTCTCCATAGCCTCCCTCAAGCCTAGCCTCCTTTACCATCTCCCTGAACAAATGCTCTGATATAGCCCCTGAAAGGTGTCTCAGCCGACATTTTTTATTGGTACCACAGAATGTCTGCTCGGAAGTATTTACTGTCTTCTACATCATGTCGCCACTACTCAATACCGGTAACAATAACAGGCTTCAACTCGGGGAAAAAATAAGTCGTCAAAATATTACACTGCATCGGTAATTCTTCAGGTTGATTATCAAACACCAGTTTCAGTGTTGGCTAAGAAATTGTAAGTTGGTAATAACCACAAATAACCACTATAGCAATATTTCCACAGACTAACATCTTTAAATAGAGCTTCTCTGCCTGGGTGATTGAGCTCTGAACACCCATTAAAGCGCCAGTATTCACAATTTTCAGCTCGCAAGTTTTTTCAACACTTAGACATGTAATCATGTTTTCTCAATTTACTTGGTTCTGCTTGTGCTTGTTTTACGTTTGCTTGATTTGCTTGTTATTGCACTGGTCGTCCGTGTTTACTTTATGTACTACTACTCCCCTCTAGCGATAGTCCCGGTGTAGGCCGCACTATGTACAAATAAATAACAAATAAAAGGCTATCATTATTATATTTTAATCCCGTGTGTGATAAGCGCTCTAGCAAGTAACTGTCTGATGTTTATTGCACAAAATATAGAAAACGACTTATATTGCTGAACAAAGCATTGGTTGACTCACTTCGGCCTTAACACACTTCCTTTTTTTAACATGTACTTTGACGCTACACCTGGAAGTGCAATAATAGAACTGTTCTTCAAACCAGGAGGACTTGCCTCAAAAGGTTTCACAAGGTGACGTGCAGCTACCTTTAGCAGGAACAGAAACGAACAAAGGCTTAGTCTTGTGAGAAAAGTAACTTGGAGGCAAGCTTCTTTACCGCTTATTCTTGGAAAATGAGTGCAAAAAGCAAACAGTTGTTGAACTTTAATCGAAAGGTCCACGTGACAGATGATTTGTTTATTCTTCTGCTTTACTCAGAAAATCAAACCGCCGATTAGCAAACTTAAGCGTTCTTGACTTCTCACATTGTCTTGCCTCCTATTAAAAAGCTAAAAATACATACAGATCCAGCGCACAGGTTGTAATCTATTAAAACTTCAATAGTGTTTGCTACAGTGCCGCTGCTGACACATTCTTCTTGGCAATGTTACTACATAAATAAACGCATGAAAAAAAAAACAAGAAGGAACACGATGCACCGCCGCAACTTTCAACCTAAAGTTTCATTCGGGTTTCCTTACCAAATTGTGACAAGGACCCATCATTACAAGATAAGATACGACAATAAAAAGGAATCCCACGTGCCAACGCATCTCCATGGTCAGCTAAGAATGAAAAAAGGTAATTTCCTGTCTATTCATATCAACATCTGCTCCTTTCTTGATAATACAATAAATGCTGCTCTGGCACACGAGATTTTAGCATCTCTATTTGCGGGCTTAAATTATTTCCTGTCATGTCTTTTCTCTGCATCTGTGCAATCTGGGATACTGTGGCTCGTTCAAAGTACTAATTACAAGCACAGTAACGGCAGCAGAGCGCCAAGTTATCCGACGTCAGCTTAGTCCAATTACAGTGGTGTTTTTTCAGCTTTTCTTTCAGGCAATTGCCCGTTAAGGCAACATACCGGGAGTTCAAAATTAGGTTTTACGTTTTTTTTTAAAATCGCCTGTGGCAGGTAGCAAAATTTTTATCATTGAGCAGAGTTATTAAAATGCGTACATAATTAACACGAGAAGTTAATTAACCTAAGAAGGTAATTCGATAATTTTTGGTAATTAGTTGACTATGTGTTTCAATTTCTCGTGCTACTAATGACCGCCCCATCGAATAACCCAGCTCAATGATAATAATTATGCTACCTTCCTTAGACCATTTATAAAAATTCCATAAAACTTAAAAATTAACACCCCGTACATTTGTGCGCATGTTAACAGAACGGAGTAGACAGCACCAACAACGCACTCTGCAGAACACAAATTGTGTTGTTTTGAACACCTGGGTGCAGAGCGGTCAATTCTGATGGCCTTGCAAAGGTCAGACATCTTTTCTGGCACGGAAAACTTTATTTTGAACGCGTACGCCGTCGTCCACATGTTTCATGTGGGAAATCTTGTAGCAATATACATGAGCACGGTAAAATGTTTGTGTAAACTTTCCTTTGGACTTGGCTTTATAATGGACGGGCTTCTTCAGCTTTTGCCATAGAGTTTCAGCCAACATCGGCAAGAAAGCTATTGGATTGATAGCTCTTGAAAGACCTCCACTTGATGGCCGAAACTGCTCTCCATGTTCTCGGTACATTGCTTAATCAACGCGCTGGAAAAGTCAAATGAACGACGGTCCTCTTTACCAGCTTAGAGTGAGCCTTTTTAAATAAAAGTAATGATTTTTCAGCGTGTGGCTGAAATTCACAGCAACCGTAATTCTTACTGAAAAACAGTCCTACATGAAGGAATCTTCTAAAGTACTATTCTGATACCTCGTCCGTTTCCACCAACGGGTCAATGAGCGTAAGAACAATAAAACAACGTCAGCCACGTTCTGAATGAAATTTCAGTTCGGTCGCTGAAGAATACGATAAAATCACAAACTCACCCGAAAATTTTTCAGACACATGACTGTCTACGATGGTCAAAGAGCAATTTCTTTTTAACAGGTCTATGTCACCAAACAGACGCGCAATACAGGATACCATGCAAATGCCGTTCTTTTGTAGGACAACTCGGTCGTTTCATTTCGAGTAGGTAGACTTCAAGTACACAGACAATACTTCCATAAAGTTCGCAGTGTGCATTCTCATCAGATTTTGATGTTTTACTTCACTATAAACCATGCCTGCCGGAACACTTATCGGCTTATTCTTTGGTAACAAATATCAATGTCACAGTTTCTTCCTGAGGCGGAGGAAGAATTCACAGCTATACGAATTAAGGATAGTGGTTTTCTCGGTCGTATAAACCTGTAAACACTGACTCACTAGATATAATAACAAACATGGTGTCACGCGGGCACTAGTAAATGTGAACACGTTTCACTTGATGACCGCGGACACTCGCTTTCCTAATGCTGGCGTCAGTAAGAGTGGCAGCAGTAGCAAGCACATTCCCCTTCATGCTGTCTCTAGCTTCCCCGTGACACAGCGCGCATGAAGCCATCAGCCCTCGGAACACTGAGACTCTGTACCCGCCGAAGCTGGCTTTCAAGATAGGGCCCACATGCCTATGCTCAGCTGTGCCATACGCAGCCGCCGCCAGAGTAAAACGGCCCTTGCAACCCTGCGTGCGGTGAAAAAAGAGGTGCTTCGTCGCCGTCTTCCTCCCTTGAGCGCATGAGATTGAGCCACCATCCTTCTCGGATCGACGTCGCACGCTTTCAATCGCACCTACAGCATACGGGCCGCAGCAGCAATGTGATCGCGCTTGGACTTGATGAGATCCACACGGCGACGACGACGGCAGAAATCCGCCCGTAGTGCCCATATTATTGCTACCGCAATAATACAACAGATCTCTTATGTTCACTGAAAGAGCTTATATGTGTCTGATCTGTTAGAAAATCAATACTCCTGAATAGTGTACTCTGAATTCATCCCCATTCTCAAACAGAAACAGTTTGGTTTGTAGGAATATAGAAACATGCTGCTCTCATGTCATACGTTCTTGAACGATTGCCCTGATAGGTTAGTAAAGCTCGTGCGTCTTTGCGGTAAAGAGCATTTGTAACTTCAACTTCTGTTATCGAGTGCACGAGTAAGACTGTTCAACTCAAGTTCCTTGCAAAGCTGTTGCGCCTTATTCTTCACTTTAGGTATCGTTACATTGTTATGTAGATCTGAAAGTAATAAGGCTTTCCTGAACAAACGCATCTTTAGACAGATCACAAAATCCACCTGCCGTTGTACATGTATTAAATTGCTATAAAATTGCATTTGAAGTACACGACAGTTTTCTTAACAAGATCGGTTGCTCGCGAACGGCATTTCATAAAGGCCATTGTCGCCTTCGCAGATGTATTTGTCAGATTATGATTCAGAGCCACGTGCGAAGACTTGCCTCATTAGAACCAGATAATTACCAGGACATTTTAGAGACCCGGTGGTAAACTAGAGAGCACAACTCAGAACTTGTATAACGCCCTCAGTAGGCGACCTTGCACCCAGCATGTGGTCACGGTTTAATTGAGTGCCTACATTCCACGGGGACGCTGTCGAAGATTTGAAGCGTGTGCTGCTATAGATAATCCGCTATCTGGTCGGCGGCTTTTGCTAGGTGGTGCAGCTCGTTTAATCCATTCCGAGGCATTGACTGAAGTCGCCGAAGCAGCCACAGATAGTTCTTGTACAGACGACTTTGCCATTGCTATTTATGTCTAAGTAGCATGCACAGTTTTGTATCATGAGCAGGCGAAAGTCGAGTGCCTCCGAACAACTGTTCTACATCATGAGGCAGGACATTTATTGGCTACACAGCGCGATCGTCATAGCCTTGCCGTTTGGCGTTACAAATGGACCATGTAGATCAGACAAAACGTTTGAGAGACAGCCGCTGAACTACACATGAACTTCAATAATGTTTGCTGGTGGGTTAATGGGTGATGCATTTTTTGTAGCATTGTTACAGCACATATAAACGTGGTAAAGGTAAATACGAGACAGGACATAGTGAAGAGATTCAAATAAGAATTTTATTGAGGGCGGCTCGCCAATTTTGCCGGAGAGTCATCAATATAGGAGAAGACATGACAAAAGGAAAGAAACTCGAGTGGCACCGCCTCTCCATCAACCGCAAACAATCAAAAAAGCCATCCCCTGTACATTGGTAGGTAGTAGTGTTCATTATCTTCATTACGCAATGTATGGTGCACTGAGACCTAATCAGAAAAGAAGATATAGTGATGCGGTAACGTGCATCCTAAAGAACTAATAGCGATGTGTCCAATTTATTTTATTTAGATCCTCAGCAACGGGTAATCTCCAGCTATGGAGGCGTTTATGCACCTCGCAGGTCACAAGTTTAATGTCTTGCGATGCTGATACTTATGCGCTACATCGTTCACAAGCTATTCCACAATAGAAAAACAAACTAGGCGGATGCACAGTTTAACGCGTCGACGCAGCGATACCCCGAGAATTAAGGCGCTATTAGCTGCTTGCGGAGTGCAGAATGGTGAGGAGGGGTTTATGAATAGGAAATTACGACACATATCTTAATTTATTCAGGGAAGCTATACGACTTGTGTCATACAGGTACGTAACCAGTGGACCAAGGATAGGATAGCTCCTACTGGGCAAATTCATGCAATTCAACGAAGCTGCCTTATATCGTGCTCTATTCGTTTATGAGGTCTGAGTATTTTAGAGGCTCTATTGAGCCATCGCTATATATAGAGAACAGTACTTTTACTAATTTATTGCATAGTTCAGCAAATGAAGGGTGCACTCGCTGGCACTATTCTAAAGCGAAACTATGTTTGCCTATTTTCCCGGATTTCACATGGCTGTTTGGCTGTTTCGAAGGAAAAAAAAAGTTTGATAGAATTACCAGAATATACCAAATCAATAGAGTTGCGAAATTCCTGACAGTGAGATGACAAGAAACATTAAACAAAAATTTCTCGTAAGTTGCATATAGAAATGAACGTACTACAAAGGCCCATATTGCACACAACAGTTTGAGCGACACTCCACGAGTGAAATTTCCATAGGTACAAACAGAACGTTTAGGGACAGTCTACAAAGCAAGCGCTATTTGGGACGATATATTTGCTGATATAATTGCCGGGCCTATATGACGCTACTAGCGAAGCGGCTTATACAACCATCATATGTTTACCAAGCATGCAGATTTAATAAATAAATAAATAACTTCATGCATAAAACTTGTATATATAATGTTGACTCGAAGGCAATCCACAAGAATGATTCCTACATGAAACCTGAACATTTCATGTTGCCTCACACATATTTTAAAGTACACCGATCTGTTCAGGGAAGGGTGAATTATATTTGATGGATTCCTTGATTTACTTTATTTTCATAAATTTAGCCATTCTTCATGTGCCAGTGGGGTGTGCTCGTTCTTGGCAAATCCTTCAGAGTAGGCATGTCCCATTGTGACTGCAGAATCCCTAAATGTTGCTTGATACGTGTTGTAATTTTCTCTGCATACACCTATATTCATCATTCTTCCATCGACAGGCATTATACTCCGCTTTCGTCGCTGAAACATCTCTGCGTATATAATAATATAATCTTGATAATATAATACTAAGAAGCAATCCTGATTCATCTTATAATTTTTTGTTTGTTTTGCGTAACACATTTACATTTCTTGATGTCAATTCTGCACTAGGACATTTGCAAGCACTTTTTCCCCGACGTGACTGCCGCGTGCACATGGATTTTGCGATTTTTTTCAAATATGAAATCGTTTTACACCATTTTTAAGTTCTCTTTTTTTTAAAATCAAAATTAAGGTCAGAGCTACAAAGGCAAGAGTTGCGTTAAAGTCTGCCTGCTCTTAAGGCTTGGTGATTCACCTGGAAGGAGCCAACTGTGACCATCAGATAGTCTACAGGGCTAACACTTTTACTACAATTCATTTCACGAGCGAAATGGCACAGTGCCCCCTACGAGATTCGAGTGATTTTGGTTTCTCTGTACATTTGTAGTACTGCTATTCCGAGCATTTCGCGCATGTGAATAGAGGGAGGTATTGTGTTAACTACGTGGCATTGTCACAATGACGTCGCTGTACAAAAGTCTGTGTGCAAAAGCTAAGTTTACACCACTACACACTGGAAAGCATGCCAGACAGCACCACACCACAGTGGTGTGCTCACCAAGTAACACTCGACTACTGTGGTGTACACAACAGGTAGTGTAATGACGAAGTTAGCACAAGCGTCGCTGTGGTCGCATGGCTGCTGAAGTGAGGAAGAGAAAGACGAACGGATCGGTGTCGCTGGTTTTTGCCTCGCACTGGCGTTTGGCTGGAACTGCTCGGGTGCTCTTTGAGCTGGACCTAACGACAATAAACCCCATATCATTTGGTGGAAGTGCTGGGTATACTAACTATCCTACCAACTCGCCCTGGAACTCCGCAGCCGCACTCTGCCCTCCGCTACCCCCACGACCATGCGAGACGACGCCGGTGAGCGACCCACTTCGTCAATTGTGCAAGTCACCTGCGGTGCCGTTCGTGAACGAGACCCGGCTGTGTTCAGTGGCACCGCTGATACCGACGTCGACGACTGGCTTTCGTCGTACGAACGGGTGAGCAACAACAACAAATGGGACGATCGGACAAAGCTCACCAAGGTTATTTTTTATCTTGCGGGTGTCGCCCACCTCTGGTTCCGCAACCATGAAGCAACCATTGCGACATGGAATGACTTTAAGACTGCATTCGCGGAAGTATTTGGCCGTCCTGCGGTGCGAAAGCTTCGCGCTGAACAGCGCCTTCGCCACCGAGCTCAACAGCCGGGCGAGACTTTCACTAGTTACATCGAGGACGTCATAGATCTCTGCAACCGCGTGAGGCGAACGATGACTGAGGAAGATAAGATTAAAGAAATCCTCAAGGGCATTGAAGATGATGCTTTTCAGATGCTCATGGCCAAGAATCCTACCACCGTTGCAGCCGTAGTCACATATTGCCAAAGCTTCGATGAATTACGCCGGCAACGAGCGCTCGCCCGCCAAACTGTTCCTCAAGTGGCCTCCCTCTCCAGTTTGGTGACTGCTCACGGACAGGCTGATGACGGGTCTCTCCTGCCTCAGATCAAAGCCTTCATTCGTGAAGAGGAGGCCCGCCAGCTCTCGCTGCTCCCTCTCACCCAGGAGCCTGTCCAACCTTTGTCCTCGGCCGTGCAGCAGGCCATCCGCGAGCAGGTTGCAGAGGCCCTTCCACCAGTCCAAGAGATCGCTGCACCAGCTCAGATTGCTGCACCTTTGACGTACGCTGAAGTCGTGTCGCGTCCTAGACCAACGACGCTCCCCTACTCGGCGCCGCCACCGCGCCCAGCGCTTCTCCCTGTCCCTCAAATGCCCCCTCAGTACTTCCGGCCACAAGATCCCTGGCGCACGCGGGATAATCGGCCGATATGCTTCTCGTGCGGTATCGCGGGACATGTGGCGCGCTTTTGTCGCCGTCGCCTGCCGCGTCAGGACGTCGTCGTTGAGCCACAGGTACCTGCATCCCACCAGCATGCTGATTTGAACCCATCGCCGAACTTCTGGACCGGTCGTCAGAACTTCAGCCCCCGTCGTTCACCATCACCGCGTCGCCGTTCGATATCGCCGATGCGTCGTCGCCCGCCTTCCAACGAGGGAAACTAAATGCTGCAGCTTCGGAGGCAAGAGCTGCACGCTTGTCGAAATGCCCAAGACCTCCGCTATCGCCGCAAAACATTATAGAAATACAGGTTGAAGGAGCCGCTACATTCGCACTCATCGACACGGGCGCTGCGGTTTCCGTCATACGTGAGACTCTTTGCCGTAAGATTAGGAAGGTCACCACATCACTTTCTGGCCTTGTACTTCGTACTGCCACCACGGAGCCCATCGAACCTTCAGCCGCATGCACCGCTAGGATCGTTATTCAGGACGTTATTGGGGCCCTTCTGGTGGCAGTTGCCAGCCTTTGCTTCTCGCTTTCTCTTTCCTGTGTATATGTTTTCAAATCAAATAATAATAATATTCAGGACGTAGTTTACACAATTGAGTTCCTTGTTCTGCCTTCCTGCTCCCATGATGTCATCCTGGGATGGGACTTTCTGTCGCGCCACCGTGCCGTCATTGACTGTGCCCGTGCCGAAGTTGCTCTGTCTGTCGTTAACACCACTCTGCCTGCCGCCTCTCCCGCCCCCTTAAAGATTATTGTCGCCGCCGATACTGATCTGCCACCGAACACTTCAACACGAGTCGCTTTGTTGTGTCCATCGGCGCCCGACGCCTCGGTACTGTTCACGCCTTCATCTGTTTTTCTTCACCGCAAATCTCTACCACTTCCATTCGCCGTTCTTGACGTAGCCGCTGGTACAACAATTATGCTAGTGGACAACCCGTTCCACTACCCGCTGACTCTGCTTCGCGACGAGTGCCTCGGCTGTGTCGAACCTATTGACATGTCGGAGTGTTTGGACGTGCCTGGCTCCTCTTCTGGCCTTTCCCTCGACGCCATGACACCATTTCCGAAAAGCTCCCGATTGGCTACCGAAGTCTTTGATTCATGCGTTGACGCCAACCTTTCCCTCGAGCACCGCGAGCAACTCCTGTCTCTCCTAGATACTTTCCGTTCTTCGTTCAACTGTACGGAACACGCCTTGGGTCGTACGAACAGTGTTTCCCACCACATCGACACCGGGTCCCACTCTCCCCTCAGACAACGCCCCTATCGCGTTTCAGCGGCGGAGCGTCGTATAATCAGCGACCAAGTGAATGACATGCTCGAGCGTGGCGTCGTTCAACCATCCCAGAGTCCGTGGTCTTCTCCAGTTGTGTTAGTGCGAAAAAAAGATGGTTCTATTCGTTTCTGTGTCGATTACCGCCGCCTAAACAAAGTCACACGGAAGGACGTCTACCCTTTACCCCGCATTGACGATGCACTCGATTGTTTACAAGGCGCGAAGTACTTCTCGTCATTGGACCTACGATCTGGCTACTGGCAGGTTCCCATGGCCGAATGCGATCGACCGAAGACAGCGTTTGTCACCCCTGATGGGTTATATGAATTTACCGTCATGCCATTCGGGCTCTGTAATACGCCCGCAACTTTCGAGCGCATGATGGACAACATACTTCGTGGTCTCAAATGGAACATTTTCCTATGCTACCTGGATGACATCGTCGTGTTTTCTTCAGACTTCTCGACGCACCTCTCACGTCTCCACCAAGTTTTGACATGTCTTAAGAACGCTGGTCTTCAGCTGAATATCAAAAAGTGTCGCTTTGCAGCTCGCACCTTGACTATCTTGGGCCACGTTGTGTCCAAAGACGGCGTCCTCCCTGATCCTGCGAAACTTCGAGCTGTCGCTGACTTCCCTAAGCCGACGTCACCGAAGACCCTCCGGAGCTTCATCGGCCTTTGTTCTTATTTTCGTCGCTTTGTGCGCAATTTCGCGACCGTTATCGCACCTTTGACGCGACTTCTCACCGTTGGCACCGACATGTCTCACTGGTCTCGTGAATGTGATGACGCATTCCAGACGCTACGCCAGCTGCTCACAGCTCCTCCGATTCTCCGGCACTACGATCCCCTGGCGCCTACGGAGGTGCACACTGATGCAAGCGGCGTGGGCCTTGGTGCGGTGCTCGCGCAACGGAAGCCTGGCTATCACTAGTATGTTGTCGCCTACGCGAGCCGATTCCTCACAAAGGCCGAGGCCAACTATTCAACCACTGAGAAAGAGTGCCTGGCTATAGTCTGGGCTCTTGCCAAGTTCCGACCCTACCTTTATGGCCACCCGTTTTATGTCGTCACGGACCACCACGCTCTTTGCTGGTTATCGACTTTGAAAGATCCCTCGGGCCGCCTCGGTCGGTGGGCCCTGCGGCTTCAAGAGTATGATATCCAAGTGGTCTACAGGTCTGGCCGCAAGCATTCTGACGCGGACGCCCTTTCTCGCTCTCCTCTACCCCCCCCCCCCGATACAGCGTCTCTCTCGGCACAGTACTCCGCTATCTCAGCGCTCAACGTCGAGTCCATGCATTCGGAGCAACGGAAGGATCCGTGGATTGTTGCCCTTCTCGACCTTCTGTCGGATTCCATCGCCAATCAGCCCTCCCACGCGCTCCGCCGTCAAGCCTCTCATTTTACCGTGCGAGACAACCTGCTCTACCGCCGCAACTATATACTGGGTGGTCGCAAGTGGCTTCTCGTAATACCTCGTCACATGCGCTCTGACATCTGCGCTGCTTTTCATGCCGACCCACAGAGTGCTCACGCAGGCGTGCTGATGAAAACTTACGCAAGGTTGCGCCAACGCTTCTACTGGCGCGGTATGTACAGCTTTCTCCTAAAGTATATCCGTGCTTGCGAAGCATGCCAACAACGCAAGATTCCTCCGCAACGCTCGACCGGCGCTCTTCAGCCTTTACCTTGCCCTGCGCGGCCTTTCGATAGGGTCGGCATCGACCTTTACGGCCCACTCCCATGCTCTACGTCTGGAAGCCGGTGGATAATCGTTGGTGTTGACCATCTCACCCGGTATGCTGAGACTGCCGCCCTTCCTGCCGCTACAGCACGTGAGGTTGCTTTCTTCATCCTGCGCAATTTCGTGTTTCGACATGGCACTCCTCGAGAACTTCTCAGTGACAGAGGACGTGTCTTTCTTTCCCAAGTGGTCGAAGCTCTGCTTGCCGAGTGCCACGTCGTCCACCGTACATCAACCGCGTACCATCCGCAAACCAATGGATTAACTGAGCGCTTCGATCGCACTCTTGGCGACATGCTCACTGCATACGTCGCGTCGGACCACTCCAATTGGGACATGATTCTTCCTTTTGTCACCTACGCTTACAATACCGCGACTCAAGCAACCACAGGCTTTTCACCATTCTTTTTATTGTATGGACGAGAACCCTCGTGCACGCTCGATACAGTATTGCCATACCAACCTGACGCCTCTGAATATCGACCCATATCATAAGTAGCCAGGTACGCTGAAGAATGCCGCCAACTTGCCCGTACCTTCACGACGGAAGGTCAAGCCCACCAGCGGAATCGACATGACACCGACCTGAGCCCTACCACTTTCCGTGTCGGCTCCCTCGTCTGGTTGTGGATTCCGCCTCACGTTCCCGGTCTTTCGTCTAAGCTGCTGGCTCAATACCACGGACCCTACCGGATCGTCGCCTGTACATCTCCTGTAAACTATGTGGTCGAACCTCTCACGCTGTCTGACGATCTGCGGCGTCGTGGTCGCGAGACTGTGCACGTCAGCCGGCTTAAACCGTATTACGATCCCTCTATCGTGTCGTCACCGTGAGTCGCCAGGATGGCTAGTCTTCTCTCGTGGGGCCATTGTAATGACGAAGTTAGCACAAGCGTCGCTGTGGTCGCATGGCTGCTGAAGTGAGGAAGAGAAAGACGAACGGATCGGTGTCGCTGGTTTTTGCCTCGCGCTGGCGTTTGGCTGGAACTGCTCGGGTGCTCTTTGAGCTGGACCTAACGCCAATAAACCCCATATCAGTAGCAATAACCAATCCTGGTGTGCATGCTAGACCGCTCCGGTGTGCACACCAGAACTCACTGGGCCGCTCTTGCGGGCACATCACAACACATCAGACCCTGCTAATCAGCACACCAGAACATGTCAGACCATGCCGGTGTGCACACCAGAACACATCAGACCCTGCTTATGTGCCCACCAGAACACGTCAGACCATGCTGGTGTATACACTAGAAAACGCCAGAACAAACTAAACCGGTCTGCTGGATTTTTCAATGGGGATAACTATCGTATTCTCGGTGCATCCTATATTGTGGGTATTAGCCTTGTTTGAGGCTTGTCATCATCATTGTGATGTACGCCTTCCTTGTGCCGCCGACGTTGTTTTCACACCCATGCCAGCGAATAATTGTGCGCAATAAGCGCACAATTACGAGCACCATTACGATATTTGCATCATCTTATCAAGCACCATTACGATATTTGCATATGTAGTAAACATCATTCATGACAGCGCTGCTACCTCTCGCCTCCGCATTTAATGCACAGACCCCACGTTTCTCAGAGTCAGTGCTGAGCGCAAAACCTTGCAGATTGACCAGCAATGTTGTTGCGCTATTTAAGTAGTTAGCGCACTCGACTCTCAAATGAGCATTCACTCTCTGGCATGCGTTCAAATCCCATTTGAAGCGATTGTGAGGAAGCATTATTTTCTTTATGCTGTGGAAACCGAGAAGTGGCCTGACCATGAACAAAGTTACCATTGTGTGTCGCTGTTCCCGATAACGGTCGCCATCAGCATAACTGAATGGAGAGGCTGGACGGATGCACAAGGCAAAGCTTGTTTAGAGCTTATAACTGCTGTTGCAGTAAATGCCCATATTACATCCAAACAACAGTTTGAAGGACAGTGTGGGAATAAAATGTCTAGGGGCACGAACAAGTTTCATGGAAGGTCAGCAGATAAAACGGCAACGAACAGAATTAAAAGGTATACTCACTATCTAGGTGGACATATTTGGGTACACGACGAGCCTTCGATGAAATTATCAGCGAAGTGGCTTATACTATAACCCCTCTATGATGACCAGTTATGCAATAGGTTGAATACAACAATTATTATATTAACTTCCTGCACAAAAGCTGTACATATAATCTGGACTCAAAGGCATCTCTAAAGTACGCCATCTTTCACCGAAATTGTGAAATATATTTAAGGAATTCTTTAATTTACTTTATTTTCTTTGATTGAGTCACTACTGATATGCGTACGCCCATCCTTGGGCAATACTCTAGAATGAGCGTATCTCAATACGATTCCTACGTAAAACCTTAACATTTCATGGTACCTCACACATATATCTAAAGCACACCGGTTCCTTAAAGCATGCGGTCTAAGGGCGTCAAAGCAGTAATCTACGACACCGCGTACCCAACTAAATATCACTCTCCTGCTTTTTATCCGGAGTGTTCCGCAATCAATTCGCAATAAGGATAGCGCTTGTTGCGTGTGAGACACATGACGCCAGCCCAATAGGTAAGTGCCGTCAGCAGACCCATGGAGCTTTTTTTAGCGTTGCGTGTTCATATGAGGCGTAAGAGAACAATCAGATTTCAGTTTCCCTCCAAGTCGGTGATGTGAAGGTGAACTTTCCCGTCCTTTGCCATTATCGTCAACACGAGTGGCAACGCAAACTCTGTGTGGCTTTTGGGGGCCATAGTATAAATAAAGCGAAACTTATCACTGTTCTTTTGTAAAGTGAAAACATAAGCGTTCATAACACCTTCTGCTGAGCAAGGTGGGCCACGCCACAATGCTTTCTACCATCTTTCTCCTGCAACTTTTCCAACGCTCCTATGCAGGTATATCTTTCCATTTTTAACATTGCCCAACCCATCTGTGACACCTTATTGGGAATGTCAACCATATCTGCGCCAAATTATGCATTGGTTAAAGGCAACCATCTGGTGCTTAAGGGTTATAAATCCGCAATTTGTCCTTACTTTTGGTGGTTTTATTGCGTTGTGTCTGAGGTTGTATGTGTTTCGGGAAGTCTCCGTGGGTGTAAGAAAATTAAGTTCATTATGAATTACATGATATGTCTCGAGCGCTTGCCGTTAAGTCTTTAACTGAAATATACACAATATCCTGAAATCATTCAAATGCTGGCCTGTACTTTCTAAGTAACCTAGGTTAGCAATTGCTCTAATGGCTTTCTTCTGCAAGAAAAACAAAGTATCTCATTTTTAGTGCTGTATCGCTCCATATTACAAAACGATAATAAAGATGAGATTATATCACAATGAAGTACAATTGTTTTTTGGCCACGTTGTTACTAAAAGTCCAAATTTATTTAATAAGCCAACTCATCGCGAAACTTTCCTACGTGTTCTACATGGCCGGTCCATAAAAAGGTCTCATTAAGTATAACTCCATGGAACCATACCGACTGAACTCATTGAATGGTGCTTGTGTTACATGATACTTTTGGCTCACATCCTAATACTTTATTTTTTGCTCTGTATATTACATACTTCGTCTTTTTGACATTTAATTCTAATCGGTTGGCACGTAGCCACACTATTAATTTATTTAACCAATACTTGCTTTATTTTATACTGCTTCCAAACTCGTACCATTAAGGAAAACATT
Organism: Dermacentor silvarum; assembly: GCF_013339745.2. Taxonomy (NCBI): domain Eukaryota; kingdom Metazoa; phylum Arthropoda; class Arachnida; order Ixodida; family Ixodidae; genus Dermacentor; species Dermacentor silvarum. Next base: position 41,932,751 of record NC_051162.1, on the reverse strand, counting down.
GGTGCCATCAGCATATAACGCTATTTCGCAGCTGGGAGAAATATCAACGATATTATTAATGTGAACAAGCAATAGAATTTGGCCTAGTATAGAGCCTTGAGATACGACAGTACGTATAAGGCCGCAGCTGGAAGATATATCATTATCATTTGTGAATTGCTTTCTAGACGACAGGTAGCTTTGAATAAGACTTGGAGCGCAGCCTCGGATCCCATACGACTGTAATTTACGTAGTAAGACTTCATAACTGACCGGGTCAAATGCTTTTTCGAAACTATAAAAATAATCCCAGTGCGACCATTTTATTTTCTATCTTGTTTATTATTTTGTATTTTATGTGAAGCAAAGCCTTTTCTGTAGATTTTCCTTTTTGTAAACCGTATTGTTGTTCTGCGATAGCACCGGTATTAGTGAAATAAGAAGTCAGGCGAGTGTTGATAACTTGTTCAGCGATTTTCGAGGAAATGGGCAAAATAGATATGGAATGAAAATTATTGGGGTCGACAGAATTTCCGGATTTATGGATCACGCAGACTCTTGCGATCTTTAGTTTCTCTGGAAATCTACCTTTGAGCATTTGGATGCATATGTGCGATAACAGAGGAACGATGACATCACAGACACCTTTTGCTACCACAGCTTTATTATTATCAGCTCCTATATTCTGATATACTATCAAAATATATCAGGGGTGTTATATAGTATATTTTGATATACTATCCAAATATAGAATTTATCCGTTGCGCCGTCATTCGCGAAGTATTTGGCTGCCATGACGGTGATTGGTCGAGGCGACGTGCGGCCGTAATCACCAGTAGGCCTAAATTTCCTCAAGACGGGCAGCGCCCGTGTTGATGAGTGCGAATGTATACGGCTCCTTCCACCTGTATTTCTATAATGCTTTGCGGCGATAGCGGTGGTCTTGGGCATTTCGAAAAGCGTGCGGCTCTTACCTCCGAAGCTGCGGCATTTAGTTTCCCTCGTTGGAAGGCGGGTGACGACGCATCGGCGATATCGAAGGGCGACGCGGTGATGATGAACGACGGGTGCTGAAGTTCTGACGACCGGTTCAGAAGTTCGGCGATGGGTTCGAATCAGCATGCTGGTGGCTCAACGACGACGTCCTGACGCGGCAGGCGACGGCGACAAAACCGCGCCACATGTCCCGCGATACCACACGAGAAGCATATCGACCGATTGTCCCGCGTGCGCCATAGATATTGCGGCCGGAAGTACTGAGGGGGAATTTGAGGGCAGGGAGAAGCACTGGGCGCGGTGGCGGCGCCGATTAAGGGAGTGTCGTTGGTCTAGGACGCGACACGACTTCAGCGTACGTCAAAGGTGCAGCAATTTGAGCTGGTGGAAAGGCCTCTGCAACCTGCTCGCGGATGGCCTGCTGCACGGCCGAGGACAAAGGTTGGACAGGCTCCTGGGTGAGAGGGAACAGCGAGAGCTGGCGGACCACCTCTTCACGAATGAAGGCTTTGATCTGAGGCAGCAGAGACCCGTCATCAGCCTGTCCGTGAGCAGTCACCAAACTGGAAAGGAAGCTTGAGCAACCGTTTGGCGGGCGAGCGCTCGTTGCCGGCGTAATTCGTCGAAGCTTTGGCAATATGTGACTACGGCTGCAACGGTGGTAGGATTCTTGGCCATGAGCATCTGAAAAGCGTCGTCATCAATGCCCTTGAGGATTTCTTTAATCTTATCTTCCTCAGTAATCGTTCGGCTCACGCGGTTGCAGAGATCTTTGATGTCCTCGATGTAACTAGTGCAAGTCTCGCCCTGCTGTTGCGCTCGGTAGCGAAGGCGCTGTCCGGCGCGAAGCTTTCGCACCGCAGGACGGCCAAATACCTCCGCGAATGCAGTCTTAAAGTCATTCCATGTCACAATGGTTGCTTCATGGTAGCGGAACCAGAGGTGGGCGACACCCGGAAGATAAAAAATAACCTTGGTGAGCTTTGTCGGATCATCGCATTTGTTGTGGTTGCTCACCCGTTCGTACGACGAAAGGCAGTCGTCGACGTCGGTATCAGCAGTGGCACTGAACACAGCTGGGTCTCGTTCACGAACGGCACCGCAGCTGATTGGCCCAGTGGACCAAGTGGGTCGCTCACCGGCGTCGTCTGGCATGGTCGGGGGGGGGGGGGGGGGTAGCGGAAGGCAGAGTGCGGCTCCGGAGTTCCAGGGCGAGTCGTTAGGATACCCAGCACCTCCACCAAATTATATGGGGTTTATTGGCGTTTAATCCCGTTAGGTCCAGCGCAAAGAGCACCCGAGCAGTTCCAGCCAAACGCCAGTGCGGGGCAAAACCAGCGACACCGATCCTTTTGTCTTTCTCTTTCTCGCTTCAGGAGCCATGCGGCCACACCGACGCTTGTGCTAACTTCGTCATTACACTTGTAAAATGTTGAGGTGGCTGGTTGACTTGGCAGAGGGTTGGAGATAAAGAAGTGTTGCCAAGTTTTTGTGTTACATTACCTAGAACGGGTGCAAGCACTATCGGCATCATCAACGTAGGCTCTTTTCTAGATAAATGCAATTTACTAAAGCGCTTTTACTGGGCCGTGTGAAGCATAATATGATAGAGACTGTGCTGTGGTGCATGTATTTATGGTGTGAGAGCTCCTGTGCCTGTGCGCATTTGTGTGTTTCAGAGAGAGAGTGCGTGGGTGCAGGGGGAGTGTCGGTGTGTGCCATGACCATTTACACCCTTCAAGTTAATCCAGTAAAGCATTTGTAAAACTATGTAATCGAATTCGACTGCTTTCCTTCTGCTGACCAATCTCTCAATCAATAAAACACTACATATTTGTCATGATCAACGTTTATTGGATTATTCGTGCTGTTCATTCAAACTTTTCTTCGAACAATACAAGATGTCTTCGTGTATCCAACTATCCTGCAAGAGCGAACAACAACCAAGAATTTGGTTCTACGCCTCAACACCAACCTGACACTGAATCTTGAAAGGAGCTCGGTGCTGGCTGATGAATTAGTTGTTGTGACCAGCAGTCACGGAGGGGACCAGTTGGAAAAGGTAAGCCTGCAAAAGCTTTCACGTGGCATAGAACTCAAAATATCCTATGTGATTTACCAACTATGCCTTACAAGAACCGTTTATACATTGAGTTCGAGGTGCGCCATACTGCAATCATTGAATTTATATGCCTGATTGCAAAATAGATAACATTCATTATTTTTTAGCCATCTCGGCGATTAGTTCTTGACACCTACACTTTCAGGCGATTCCAAGCGTTGTAAAGACACAGACTCGTCTAGTATGAAGTTTAGCAAGAAGTTTAGTGAGTATGCACATGTCGAATAGTCAGGCAGCGGAAAGCACCTTTTATTGCGATATAAATTATATGGACACTCCAAGAGGATTTCTGCCATCGGCGTTGCCGTCGCCGTGAGGTTCCGTAGAAAGTCCAAGAAATTGAAATTTGAAATTTGTATTCCAGATTGCTTTCACATTTTTTATCGATAGTCTTTATTCTAGTTTTTTTTACCTCCATTCTTTAATGTTTGTACAAGTACAACTCCAGTTTGTTTTTAGCGAGACGCTTTTTTAGCGTTCTTACCCGGTTTTGGCAAGGCTGCCTGGCTGCTCTTGCGTCGGTCACTATCTCAGCGGATATATTAAGTGCGGAGCACTGTATGGGCCCGGGCTGTCGGTGTCTAATATGTCATGTCGTCACGCTCAGAAAACACAAGCGCAAAAAAAAGGGCTAGACCATGCCATTACCAACGCAAAACAGGATACAATTAAGGTAAATAGATTCAGAATATAAAATAAAGGAATACTCATGAATTAGTTCAATTAACAGCGATTCGCTAAGATCGCTTCTAACACGCCCGGCTGATACCGGCGCCGCGCAAGAGAGGGCGCCACCACCCCACAAGTGGAAGGATTCCGCTCGCCGCGCCGCCGCTCCAGCGTCCAATCTGGCAGGAGATGAATAGCGCGCCTAGAAAAGCCGTTCCCGTGCTTCAGGACGGGAACGGCTGAAGCACGGGGCGGTCTTTCTCGCCATGGACGTCGAGCAGCAAGCACGCTTGGAGCGACAGCGGGCGCTCTGCCCGTGGGGCTGATCAAGAGGTGTGTGCCCGAGAAGCTGAAGTTGCTCTTCAGCGTGGGCAAGCTAATCCCAATATCGTGAAGGCCCAAACACAAGCTGCTTGCCAGCTGCGGACAGATGTCGACAGCTGGCGCTATTGATGCCACCTATATTGATATATGGGTAGCTGGCGCTATATTGATGCTACCTCCAACAATCTGCACACGGCATGACAGCGCACAATAAGCCATCAATCATCTCGACACCGCCAAGCTTTGCAGCCGCCACGGATTAGCTTCAGGATATAGGGCGTGTGGGCTGCGTATATGTTCAGCCGCGTCACGCGCAGCCACGGACGAGACGCGCTTTCACCTGCACCAACTAGCTCCAAGACATTTTAACGTGATAGCGTTTAGGGCCCCGTGCCGCAGAAAATCCGGTGTCGGCGTCGGCATTGGCGCCCGCAGCCGAGAAAATAATTCCCAACCACATTGAGGCATGCCACACCATTCTGTCATTCTTGTTGTTCATACCTTGTCTTGCATTCTTGGCAAAGTCATCCCTTGGAATTTTGAGAATGACAGTCCACAAACAAATGTAATGAAACAAAACAGCCACAGCGCATGCCTTTTATGTTAAATCTTCTCAGACTGAAATATTGAAAGTGCGAAACAAATACGGAAATCTGGAAATGATGTAATTTATTTGGCACGCTTGTGCACAATCTCCGGTATCGGCCCACGAAAGAGGCCGCGTTTCCACCAGAAAGCTCGTCTACGTGCATAGCGTTCGCCGCCAGTGTTTGCCAGTAACCATTACGGTTGCATAAGCTGCCCTCGTCAGGAACCACGAGTAGCAGTCAGGGATCTTTGAATGCTATCGCGTTCCACTCTTAAAAGCGAAGCTTAAGCGTGCTCCCAATTTTTAAGGTCACCGTGCTACACTGGGCCGCAAGATTTTATTTAGAAGACATCTGTGAGCGTTGTGGTGGCCACTGAGGGGAAGGATGTGTAACACTGCTGAAAGAGAAGCAAAAAAAAAGTCACAGCATATCCACGGGGTGAATGATGATGAGTGGGCGAAGCTCCGGAGGGAATCATCGGATCTCCCGCTTAAGGGGACGCTAGCACAAACGCGTCAGAAACGTGCAGTACTCTCTAGTAAGGGGGAGAGGCCACAGCGTCTTACGCAGCCGTTTACACATGCCGGAACGTGCACCGCGTTTGCCGACGCCATCACATGACTGCTGAGAGAGTAAAGGCGGAGAGGCCACAGCGTCTTACACCAGCTTCTTACACGGGCCGTAACGCGCTAGCACAAACGCGTTAGAAACGCGCGGTCTTTCGTTAATGTTGGGTATTTATTGTCATCGTGGTGCGTGTGTCCATGTCCGCTTCGTGGCGTAGTGGGCTAGCGCCGCGCGTTGGGAAGCGAGGGGTCCGTGGTTCGATTCCGCGCTACGGACACAACTTTCGGAATTTTTTTATTGCGATAGCAATTATATGGACACTCCAAAGCAGATTTCTGCCGTCGCCGTTGCCGTCGCCGTCGCCGTGAGGTTCCGTATGACGTCAATGGAGATGAAATCGTCGCCGCGCGCCGCCGAACGCTGTAGGTGCGAGTGAAAGGGCGCGAGGGACGCGCGCTTTCACGGGGAGTGAACGCACGGCGGAGAACAAACGCGCGTTCTGTGCCGTGCTCCCTTAAGGGCTGCAGAAGTAGGCGTCTCTTTCCTCCTTTACAATAACCATATATGTAGAGCAAACGCGCCTTCTTCTGACGCACGAAAGGCCGTGGGGGGGGGGGGGGAGGGAAGGGAGGGAAGGGACGTTTAGCTGCGGCACCAAGTACCTATTTATATCAGAGGCTCCGGCAACAGTCACCAACGCCGCACGCATTTTGTGCGAACGTGGGCAAAACGCCGATGGCGTCGACAACAGTTCTGCGTGTTGCCGGCGCTGCTGCATATCCAAGTTTATACAGCTGATAAAGCTACTATCATTACTCCGTATGGCTCTCTACATATTTGCTATCGCAATTGATGCTTCGCCTTTCAGGTGAAACTGCGACAACTTTTTCTCCCGGAAGCGTTCTCCGGAAGCCGGAAGCTGGCTTCCGGAACCGGAACCGGAAGTGGAAACGGAAGCGGAACCGGAAATGGAACCGGAAGCGGAAGTCGGCTTCCGGTTATACTATACCTATACATATATATGTATATATGGGTATACATACATATACGGACACACAACGCCTACTGGTTACACACTACTACTACTACGAGGGACGAACGGGTGCCGCTATAAGGAGCTTCGCCCCTAAAAGCGCTATGATCAGGCCAAGGGAAGAGAAAAGTCAGAATAATGATGGCGGTGCTAAGAGGTTTATTAACAACGGACGCAGGCGAACGGGCAGAAGGCACAACCGTTCGGCCAAGGAGAGCAACCACGAGCTCGCGCCGGTCGCGATGCTGCTGAGGTGCGGGCTACTCTTCTTCATTACAATCGCCCTCAGCGGGAAAAGGCGCCATCCTGGCGACTTAAGGCGAAGACACTACTATTGGGTCATAGTACGGCTTAATGCGACAGACGTGGACAAGTTCGCGGCCGCGATGGCGCAGGTCTGTCGATGGCGTGATGGGCTCCACGACGTAATTGACGGAGGATAACTGCTCCAGAATTTGGTAGGGTCCGAGGTATTTTGCGACAAGTTTTCTGGAGTGGCCGGGTCTGGTAGCGGGTAGCCGAAGGCCACACCAGAGAGCCAGGGGAAATGTTGGTGCAGAATGGTCGATAGGTTGACGGGATTGATGCTTCCACTGGTCCTCGGTGGAAAAAGAGCGCGCAAGCTGACGGCATTCCTGAGCATAGCGAGCAGCCTCAGACAGCGGAGTACATTCCGAATCATCGGGTTTATTAACATTAAACATTAAACAAAAATTTCTCGTAAGTTGCATATAGAAATGAACGTACTACAAAGGCCCATGTTGCACACAACAGTTTGAGCGACACTCCACGAGTGCAATTTCCATAGGTACAAACAGAACGTTTAGGGACACTACTAGTTTAGGCAGTTCGCGAACGCGCCATCGCGGCCGCGAACTTGTCCATGTCTGTCGCATTAAGCCGTACTACGACCCAATAGTAGTGTCCCTAAACCTAATAGTAGGTCCGAGGTATTTTGCCACAAGTTTTGTGGAGTGGCCGGGTCTGGTAGCGGGGACCTATGGGCCAGACCAGAGGGTCAGGGAAAATGCTGGTGCAGAACGGTCCGCAAGTTGACGGGATTGCTGCTGCCAATGGTCCTCGGTGGAAAAAGAGCGGGCAAGCTGGCGGCATTCCTGAGCATATCGAGCAGCTTCAGACAGCGAAGTACATTCGGACTCATCAGGTTTATATTGTTACGCGAAGGACGAGTCAGTAAGACTACCAGCTATTTACAGGTTGTATTTACAACAGTGGTTGCAGCGCTCAGCGGTTAGATTCACACCGCGAGCCCAGCTCCTTCTTCCTCTTCTTTTCTCGAGTGATGGGGTCCGCGCGCCTCGTTCAAACAACCAAATACCACACGCGTGTAGCATAATCCCCCGGCGGCAGAAGCGACGTCCCGGAGCGTCTAAATGTCATCACTGGGAGGGTGATACTGCTTCAGTCGTGTAACGTGCACGATATCACTGGAATGGGAAGCAGATGGGGCGTCAGGGGCGATCTCGTAGGTGACGGGAGTCACGGCACGTAGCACTCGGTAGGGGCCTGTGTAACGAGACAGCAGTTTTTCTGACAGGCCGACCTGACACGACGGAGACCATAGAAGCACGAAAGAACCAGGCGGGAAGTGCACGTCGCGGTGTCGCTGGTCGTACAAACGCCGTTGGCTCTCTTGGGAGTGCAGAAGGCGGTCACGGGCAATTTCCCTTGCGTGGGCAGCGCGGGCGACGCCGTCAAGTGCATATTCACTGGTGGGTGCTGCGTGAACAGGAAGGCTTGTGTCGAGGGGCAGTGCTGGTTCTCGGCCGAACAGAAGGAAAAATGGCGAATAACCGGCTGTTTCGTGGCGCGAGGAATTATACGCAAAGGTGACAAACGGTAGAGTGAGGTCCCAGTCAGTGTGGTCGGAAGACACATACTTCGCGAGCGTGTCTGTGAGAGTGCGATTAAGATGCTCCGTGAGGCCATTCGTTTGCGGATGGTATGACGTGGACAGCTTGTGCCTCGTGGCACAGTACTGCAGGATGTCCACGATAACTTTTGACAGGAATGTCCGGCCACGGTCTGTGAAAAGTTGTCGCGGAGCTCCATGTAATAAAATCACGTCGCGTAGAAGGAAATCGGCAACATCTGTGGCCACAGCGATCCACCTGCTCCCAGGGGTAGAAAGAGGAAAAGGACCAAGTAAATCTAAACCAACCCGAAAGAATGGTTCCGCGGGAATGTCAATTGATTGAAGGTACCCAGCAGGGAGCGTCGACGGTGTCTTGCGTCGCTGGCATTTCTCACACGCAGCTACGTATCTTCGAACGGAGCGAGCAAGCCCTGGCCAAAAGAAGCGTCGGCGGATCCGGTCGTAGGTACGTGACACACCGAGGTGACCGGCACTGGGGAGGTCGTGAAGTTCGTGGAGAACAGCCGAGCGAAGGTGTTTAGGGATCACAAGGAGTAATGCTGGGCCGTCGGGGTGAACGTTGTGGCGGTAGAGTACGCCATCTTGAAGTGTGAATAAGCGAAGGGAGCTGTCGGCAAGTGACGATTCCAGGCGGTCAATGATGATACGCAAGGACGGGTCACGGCGCTGCTCGTCGGCGACATGGACCAGTGGAAAAACAGAGAGAACACAGGCGTCGGTGTCAGTATCAGACGTAGAGGTCGGGTCTTGGACTGGGTAGCGAGAGAGGCAATCTGCGTCCTGGTGTTGGCGTCCCGACTTGTACGTCACTGTTTAGGGATATTCTTGTAGTCGGATAGCCCAACGACCGAGCCTACCAGTAGGATCCTTGAGCGACGAAAGCCAACACAGCGCATGATGGTCTGTGATTACTGAGAAGGGCTTGCCATAGAAATATGGGCGGAACTTTGAAACAGCCCAGACGAGAGCAAGACATTCGCGCTCGGTAATCGAATAGTTGCGCTCTGCAGTTGTCAGGAGCCGGCTAGCGTAGGCTATAACGCGGTCGTGTCCGTGTTGCCGTTGCACTAAGACTGCGCCGATCCCATAACCACTGGCATCGGTTCGGACCTCTGTAGGTGCGGACGGGTCAAAGTGGGCCAAGATCGGTGGCTTTGTCAGAATCGTGATAAGGCGTGAAAATGCGGCAGCCTGAGGGGAACCCCACGTAAAAGGCACGTCTTTCTTTAGAAGTTCAGTGAGTGGTCGAGCGATTGCTGCGAAATCTTTCACAAACTGTCTGAAATAAGAGCAGAGCCCCACAAAACTCCGGACGTCTTTGGCAGACTGAGGTACAGGAAAAGCTGTTACTGCTCGAACCTTCTCCGGGTCCGGTTGTACTCCGGAAGCATCGACGAGATGGCCGAGCACTGTAATCTGTCGGCACCCGAAGTGGCACTTCGAGGAGTTTAATTGGAGCCCAGCCTTGCGGAAGACGTCAAGGATAGCTGCGACGCGCTCAAGGTGCGTCTCAAACGTAGGAGAAAACACAAGGACGTCGTCGAGGTAACAAAGGCAAGTTGACCATTTGAAACCTTAAAGCAGAGAGTCCATCATCCGTTCGAACGTGGCGGGGGCATTGCATAAACCAATTGGCATAACATTAAATTGGTAGAGGCCATCTGGAGTGACGAAAGCGGTCTTTTCTTGGTCTTGCTCATCGACGGAAATCTGCCAATAACCAGATCGAAGGTCAATGGACGAAAAGTATTTGGCACCGTGAAGACAATCAAGAGCGTCGTCAATTCGTGGTAACCGGTAAACGTCCTTTTTAGTGATTCGGTTTAGGTGGCGGTAATCAACACAGAAACGCCACGTGCCATCTTTCTTTTTGACGAGCACCACCGGCGACGCCCAAGGGCTCGACGAGGGCTCAACAATGCCTTTGGCGAGCATCTTGTTGACTTCCTGCTGAATAACTTGCCGCTCTACCGTGGACACGCGATACGGTCGGCGATGAATGGGAACAGCATCACCAGTGTTTATCCGATGCTTAACAAGGGACGTCTGACCAAGTGGGCGATTGTCATTGTCAAATATGTCGCGATAGGAAAGCAAAAGGCGATATAGGGCGGCTGCTTGGCCAGGGGCGAGGTCCGGAGCGACCATGGGACGTAATGGGCCGTCGAGGTTCAAGGCATCCTGCGGGTAATCAGGAGGATCTGGAGACGCGTCGGCTGCAAAAGCAGTGACGTGGTCGTCTGTCACTAACCGGAGCGTGGCCACCGCTATGCCTTCAGGTAACACTTGCTTCGTCAAGCCAAATTTGACAACGGGGAGACACATCCGATTAGCGGCAAGGGTAACGACGGAGTGTGGCACAGAGATGTCGCGCGCCAGGAGGACATCACGAATAGGGGCGACGACATAGTCGCCATCAGGCACGGTTGCCGTTGAGGCCAATTCGACGAAGGTTAGGGCTTTTGGAGGTAACCGAACAAACGCTGTAGTGCAGAGGGTGTTGGGTTGTTCGGGGCGAACATCAGAAACAAGAGGAAGCTCGAGGCACAGCGTATCGGTGGAACAGTCGATGAGGGCAGAATGCGTCGTCAGAAAGTCGAGCCCGAAGATTAGGTCATGAGGGCAACTGGTCAGCACGGAGAACAGGACTGGAACTTGGCGGCCAGCAATTCCTACGCGAGCAGTGCACATACCACAGACGACAACAGTGGCGCCATTGGCGTTGCGTACGGCTCGAGTGACGGCAGGCGTAAGAACTTTTTTGAGGCGACGACATAGGTTAGCGCTCATTATGGACACTTGGGCTCCAGTATCAATCAATGCTGTCAACGGGACACCATCTACATCTACCTCAATTAGGTTCGTGTTCGTGAGGAGCGTCAACAGAGGATTTGGACAGGACGAACGTGATGCAGCACTACCTCCAAGAGCTGCATGGCCTAGTTTTCCGTCCGGTGGTGTGGCGAGGAAATGCGGCGAGGTTGGGGTGACGGGGAGCGACGGCGTTGAGGCGACGGCGATCGCCCGGAGGAGTGGCTGTCAGGGGCATCAGAAGTAGGGTACGGACGGCGAGGAGAGTAACGGCGAGCGTCGGCGTATGGGCGAGGAGCAGGGAATGAGCTCCAGTACGGCGGCATCCAGGTGGTGCGGCAGTGGCGGGATACGTGACCAACTCGGTGGCAGCGGAAGCAGATCGGTTTGTCGTCAGGTGTTCGCCATTCAGCAGGATTGCATGGTCTGGGAGCGAAATACTGGTCATTAAAGGTGGTGGGCATAGGAATCGGTGCCGAATCAGGTCGGGAGACAGAGCAGGCGGTAGGGATGCCAAGGTTTGCAATTTCTTGCCGCACAACCGCTTGAATAACGGAAATAGTAGGGGCCGCTGGGTCAAAGGTACCGTCGAGGGGTCGAGGATGAAGGGGGGCCGGACTCGCCGCTTCAATCTCACGGCGAACGATACGTGTGACGTTCTCTTGAAATGGTCGTGTGGCAGGAAGAGCGGAGCAAGAGGACGTGGCAGGGGTGTTTGGGAGCCGGGAAAACTGTGGGACGACGCGGCGGCTTTTGGCTACCTCGAAGCAGCGGAATTCTTTGACGATGGCTTCGACAGTAGAAACGTCGTTATAGACGAGCAAATTGAAGGCGTCGTCCGCGATGCCTTTTAGGATATGGCCCACCTTGTCAACCTCGGACATGTGCTCGTCGACTTTCCGGCAAAGCGCGAGCACTTCCTGTATGTAGGGGACATACGATTCTGTCGACGACTGGACACGGGAAGCAAGCTCGTTTCGCGCAGCCTGGTGGCGACCTGACGGGTTGCCAAATAGGTCGCGAAGCCGCTCTTTGAAAGTGTTCCAGCTGGATATCTCAACCTCATGGGTGCGAAACCAGACAAGCGGTGTCCCGTCCAGATAAAAGAGCACATTGGCAAGCATGATGGTAGGGTCCAAGTGGTGGCTTCGGCTAACACGCTCATACATGCTGAGCCAGTCGTCGACGTCAACGCCATTCTGGGCGGAGAAAGTCCCAGGATCAAGGAGACTAGGAACCGTAACGTACGTTGTGGTTGGTGCCGCACGTGTAGGTGGCGACGAGGTGTAGGTGGCGACGAGGCGACGAGGCCAAGGCTAAGAAGACGACGGTGCGGCCGCTTCCGAGCTCCGTGGCGAGGACGGGGAACGTTCCACCTCCACCAGAATGTTACGCGAAGGACGAGTCAGTAAGACTACCAGCTATTTACAGGTTGTATTTACAACAGTGGTTGCAGCGCTCAGTGGTTAGATTCACACCGCGAGCCCAGCTCCTTCTTCCTCTTCTTTTCTCGAGTGATGGCGCCCGCGCGCCTCGTTCAAACAACCAAATACCACACGCGTGTGGCAATATGAAAGAATTGTATTGAACGTATCAGATGGCTCTCGCCCATATAGGAGAAAGCACGGGGAAGATCCCGTAGTTGTTTGGGCCGCAGTGTTGTACGCATATGTCACAAAAGGGAGAACTTGGTCCTAATTTGTATGATCAGAGCCGACGTACATTGATAGCATACCAGCAAGATTACGGTTGAAGCGTTCTTTCATGCCGTTTGCGGATGGTACGCCGTACTTGTGTGGTGAATGATATGGCATTCGTCGAATAGTGCCTTCAAAGCATCGCAAAGAAAGGCGCGGCCTCTATCACTCAGAAGTTCGCGTGGGGCACCGTGGCGCAGAACGAAATGTCGTAACAGAAACGATGTAACGTCGCGGGCGGTGGCATTTGGCAGAGCGCCTGTTTCAGCATAGCGGTTGATGTGATCCACTCCAACAATAATCCATCCGTTCCCGGCTGGAGTGTATGGTAGCGGTCCGTATATGTCAATACCAACACGATCAAAGGGTCGACTAGGGCAGCGAAGGGGTTGGGACGGGTAGACTTGTCCGGAAGGAAATTTTCGGCATTGCATTGAGCACAGGAGCGAATGAACTTTCCCACGTAGTTATGCATGCGGCGCCAATAAAATCGGAGGTGTAGTCGAGCGCAGGTCTTGAAGAGGCCAGCATGGCGCGCACTGAGCGTCTGCGTGGAAAACGTCACAGACAAAGTCACGGAGATGGCGGGGTATCACAAGGAGCCACTTGCAACCATCAGAAAGGTAGTTACGACGATAAAGAAGGCCATCGTGAATGCAGAAGTTGGTAGCCTGGCGGCAAAGAGCGCCGAATGGTGAAGAGATGGATCGATCAGAAAGGATTCTGATGAGAGTACTGATCCAGGGATCCTTGTGCTGCTCCGACGGCATGTTGCGCAGTGCACGTGATGTATGTGTGGGCTCAAAGGCAGATAGGCAAGCGCTGTCAGCTGAGACGGATGAGCGAGAAAGAGCGCCAGCATCCATGTGTTTGCGACCGGAACGGTAAAGAATGCGGATGTCGTACTCCTGTAGTTTAAGGGCCCAGCGAGGAAGTCGGCCAGATGGGTCCTTAAGGGTGGACAGCTACAAAATCCATGGTGGTCAATGACGACGTCGAAAGTGTGACCATACAAATAAGGGCAAAATTTTCCTAGGGCCCAAATAATGGCTAAACACTCTTTCTCTGTAATCGAGTAATTAGCCTGCGCTTTTGTTGGAGTTCGAGACGCTCTGCTGTGGCACCAAGTGCGTACCTTGCAACCGGGTTCAACGGAAACTGGCGACTCAATATCCCACGCGAAAGGAGGAAAACGGGAAGGCAGCGCGAGATGGAGGGGGGGGGGGGGCGGCTTCTACTCTGACAACAACAGTGCACTTGTACTTTGCGCCGGTGCGGGCTATCGCGCATACCGTATCTTGCAAGCGATCTCCACACTGTATGCGCTGTGCTTTCGCCGCTCAGTTTCCGTTGAAGCGCCGCACAATGCCGCGCTTGAGCATGTCAGCAACCTGGTCGTCAATTACGCGGCGTTCCGAGGTGGATACCCGATAAGGGCATTGCGTGGAGGTGCATGACTGCCTGTATCTATCGGATGAAGAACGGCTGATGTGTGACCCAAGCCAGAAGCAGGGCTGTCAAAAGAAGTGCGGAACTTCTGCTGGAGAGTGAGCAGCTGGCTTCGTTCGGAAGATCACCTTTCATCGTCGATGGAGGCGGTGGAAAGCGTCGAGGAGGAGCTGATCAACTGCAGGGTGACCAGTAAGTGTGCTAAGGTCCGTAGAAGTAGAAGCGGTCGGAGCGTCAAAGATGCAAAAGGCGTCAACTGGCTGACCAAGGCCTAGGCATTCACCATGAAATAAAAGGTAAAAGGCACGCCATAGGATTGCCGACGAGCATGTTTTGTGACGGCACTGCGAAGAGTAAGGAGAGGAAAAGGCAGCGGAGAACATTTGCGGCAAATGAACACTTTAGAGTGCGTTAAGAGAGCACGGAACAACGGCATTGTCTTCGGACACAAACAGTTTATCACTAGAAGGGCGGTTTTTGGTTGTCTCAAAATCGTGAAGTGCAGAAAGTTCGAGTTTGGCGTGACAACACTCAATAATGTCGTTATTATTTGCAAGGAAGTCACAGACTAATAAAGTAGACAGTTTTAGCTTAACGTTAGCGTAAAAGCGGGGTTAAGGGAAATAGCGTTACGGTTCCGCAAACGAACTCTGCAGAAAGATAGTTTTAGTATAGCCTGATAGCGTGTTTACGTGCTGGACGCTATTCCATTACGCTTTGAATTTCGCATACGTGGGGCAACTAAGTAATAAAATGTGTGTGTGCATCCGGAAACAGCGAGAGGCAGCGCAGTGGAAACCAGGAGCGCGTTGCAGTACAAGCTCTCTACCATAGCCTCCGAAATCTTCCCATCTCAGAGGCCACATGCCGTCGTTGTGCCTATCTCCCGACTTTACCTATAGGTGGCGCTCGCTTCTCAGCGAAAAGTTCTCTTGTTAGGCTTAGGCGCGTTCGAAACAGAAGCGATTTCGAAAATTCCTCAAGGTTAGCCATAATACTCTCTCGTCGAAGCGGCAGGTCACTAAGTAAAAGTCGTTTACGCAGTGATTCGCTACGAATGAAGTTAATTCTACAAAACAACGCGAAATTCAGTTCGAAGCGGGCGGCAGGGAGCGCCGCCATGTCTTACGTAAACTACGTAAGCCACGCAAAG
The DNA here is from genome assembly GCF_013339745.2 of Dermacentor silvarum. NCBI lineage: Eukaryota > Metazoa > Arthropoda > Arachnida > Ixodida > Ixodidae > Dermacentor > Dermacentor silvarum. The sequence continues at coordinate 41,917,464 of NC_051162.1, read as the reverse complement.
ACGGTAACGTTAAATCTGCGAAATAGCGCGCATACGCTAAACGATATGAGGCCTCGAGTGTTCCGCGCATGCGCATTCCGATCCTGCTATTCCGGTAAGCCCGCTAACATGGTAAACATGCTAAACTAAAACTGTCGAATGTCATGGGAACACGAGGGCAGCACAACGAATTCGACGGTATACAGAAGTCCTTGAATAAAGACCCGAGCAGTACATGGCAGCGAGAGGCGTAATGTTATGAGCGTTCGTGGTTCGAAGGGAGAGGTCGGATAAAGGCGTCAGAACCTTTCTTAGTAAGCGACAGAGTTTGGCGGAAATTACGGATACGACGGCTCCTAGATCGACAAGTGGCAGGACGGCGATGCTTTCTACACACACTTCAATTACGTCGGCTTCAAATGCGTCGTCACTTGGCAGCAGCGACGACGCATCTACTTCAACGCTGAACGCCTGTCTGCATTTTCTTGCCGCAGATTTCCTGTCGGAGAAGCTGCAAGTTGTGCCTCCCCCCCCACCAGTTAGTTCTGCAAGCGTGTCCGTGACAAGCGCGTCCGTGACGTGGCGGACACGGCAGCGATTTTCCTGGTAACTGCAAGCACGACTGTCAGCTGAGCCAATCAACTGCGGCATTGGCAGCGACGTCACAGCGTCAAAGCTTCATAAACGAGTACTTCGCGGGAGTTCGATTCACTTGGCTGCAGCGACGACGCATCTACTTCAACGCTGAACGCCTGTCTGCATTTTCTTGCCGCAGATTTCCTGTCGGAGAAGCTGCAAGTTGTGCCTCCCCCCCCACCAGTTAGTTCTGCAAGCGTGTCCGTGACAAGCGCGTCCGTGACGTGGCGGACACGGCAGCGATTTTCCTGGTAACTGCAAGCACGACTGTCAGCTGAGCCAATCAACTGCGGCATTGGCAGCGACGTCACAGCGTCAAAGCTTCATAAACGAGTACTTCGCGGGAGTTCGATTCACTTGGCTGCAGCGACGACGCATCTACTTCAACGCTGAACGCCTGTCTGCATTTTCTTGCCGCAGATTTCCTGTCGGAGAAGCTGCAAGTTGTGCCCCCCCCCCCCCCCACCAGTTAGTTCTGCAAGCGTGTCCGTGACAAGCGCGTCCGTGACGTGGCGGACACGGCAGCGATTTTCCTGGTAACTGCAAGCACGACTGTCAGCTGAGCCAATCAACTGCGGCATTGGCAGCGACGTCACAGCGTCAAAGCTTCATAAACGAGTACTTCGCGGGAGTTCGATTCACTTGGCTGCAGCGACGACGCATCTACTTCAACGCTGAACGCCTGTCTGCATTTTCTTGCCGCAGGTTGGTGCTTTAAAATACTATTGTACGAATAGTATTGCATACAATTTACCGTCGCTGCTGCCGGGTTTCTGCGCTTCTGCTTTTTTTTTCCTTTTTTTGTGAAGTGAATATTTGTGTCGATAAGGTATGGCCAAAGAAATAGCTAAACTAAAAGAGGAAATGAAAGCTGAACTTGCTCAACTGAAACAGGAATTTAAAGAGCAACTAAAGCAGTATCGTGAAGCATTGGAAAGGGACATGCGCAATGAGATCCGAGAAATGAAAATAGAGCACAAAAATCGAATTCAGAGCATTGAGTTCGGTCACGCCTCAGTTGAAGAACTGAAGGCAAAACTGAGTGCTGAAGAAACTGCAAGACGAAAACTAGAAAATGAAAACATAGCGCTTGAAAAAAAGATGTCACGCCCTCGAATGCAGGGCGCGAGAACTTGAAAAACGCCTCGTGCGCTCGGAGCAGTACTCTAGAAACAAAAATCTCGAAATACAAGGCGTCGTAAAGAAAGATAATGAGAATGTGCTGGACACTGTTCATATGATTGGGAAAGTTATCAAAGAAGAGATTGTCGAAACTGACATTGAAATATGTCACCGTGTACCCACGCGAGACCCAGAAAAATCGAACATCATTGTGCAGTTTAAATCCCGGACCAAGCGCGATGCTGTGCTTAACAAAGCAAAGAAAGCACGTCTTTCTAACAAGGACATTGGAAATGATAACACACACAAAATTTACGTGAACGAGCACCTATGCCCTACCCTAAAGCAACTGCTTGGAACTGCTATCGGTAGAAAACGTGACCATGGATGGAAGTCCGTCTGGTCGTATAATGGCACGATTTTCGCTAAGCAGTCTGACGACGCACCCATTGTAAGAATACAGCATCACGAAGACCTTTCGAAGATATGCTAAGTAGTGTACTTTCTGTTCAAAATGGAATATTTTGATTTTGCTCTACCACAAAATGTTCATCTACGAGATAGCAAGGTTATTTCTGTTTTGCATTTTAATTCCCGTTCCGCTATTTACAAAAGTGACAGTATCTCTTGTCTTCTCAACCAATTTTCTTTCCAGTTCGACGTCATCATGATTTCTGAAACTTGGTTTCAAAATAGCTACGATGTCGTCGGACTGGATGGATATACTTCATTTTACATTAACCGTCAGAATAGGCGAGGGGGTGGCGTTGCCCTCTATACTAAAGATACTTACCATTACGAACTGATGCCAGAATTTACATTCATAAGCCTTGACTGCGAGATGTTAACGGTCAAGGACAAGAAAGGGGTCTTATCAGTAATATACCGCCCTCCGAGCGGAAGTATTGAGACTTTTAGTAGTTGTTTTGGTAAGCTACTGGAATTCTGTTCATTTAATAATGTTCATTTTGTCTGTGGAGGCGACTTCAACATAAATATTTTAGATAACAACAAGCATGTACAGGATTTAAACAATCTACTACTATCATTTGGCTTTACCAATCTGATCACTACACCAACGAGGGTTACTCAATCGACCTCATCTGCCCTCGACCTTCTCATTACAAATATAGAAACGTCAGTGTGTACCGCGGGTACAATTTCTAATGATATTAGTGATCACTGTCCAGTCTTTATGGTGTACTCACTAGATAATAGTATCAAACAAAATACTGAATTAATTACTTACCAACACATTTCTAATGAAGCGCTAGATTTATTCAGTGTAGCTGTAGGTACGCAAAACTGGGATTCTGTGTTAAGAAAAAAAAATGTTAACGAAGCATATAACGAGTTTCTCGAAGTCTTTGTGCGCATCTACACTGCGCACTTTCCATTCAAGCAAGTTAGGAAATCAAAAAAGATACGAAAACCATGGATTATGAGTGAGCACATCAAAATGATAAAAAATAAGAACCGCCTTTATCATGCGTTTTTGCACTCCATATCAGAAATTAAACTTAAGGAATTCAAGACCGAAAGAAATAAACTGAATAAAATACTAAGGCAAGCAAAAATAGATTACTATCAACGTCTGTTTTCTGAAATCAACAAGAAACGTCCGGATGCGGTTTGGAAAGTAGCGTGCGTTGGAAAATGTGGCCCGACTATTACTAACTGTGGTGTGAGCGCGCACAAACAAACATGAATAGATCACACTGAATGACTGCAGACAACGACTGTCAAAACGCTGGCAGCAAGCGCATATACGCCGCAGCGAGCGAAGGTACGTGCGGTCTATCGCTTCAACGGAAACTGAGCGGCGCATAAAGGTCAGACAGAGCCGTGTGGAGATAAGAGACGGTGCGAGCGAGCGACGAGCGCGGTTGTTGGCAGAGTAGAAATGCGCCCCCCCCCCCCCCCCCCCCCCGCTCCCTCCGGCGCTCGCTTCCCGCTTCCTTGCTTGCGCGTGGAAGATTGAGTGCGTTCGCTCTCCGTGACAGCGTGCGTCCCCGCTTCAGCTCGGGCATACGGCGCGCGGCGAAGATTTTATCTATACGGAACCTCACGGTGACGGCGACGATGACGGCGACGGCGACGACGACGGCGACGGCGACGCCGACGGCAGAAATGCGGTGGAAGTGTCCATATAATTGCTATCGCAGTAATAAATAGCGTCTTAGGTCGTCAGACTAAAAGTAGTGTACCCAAGTCGATAAGCTATGCAAATTGCGAATTGATCGGTAAAGCACTGGCAGACCATTTCAATACTCATTTTGTGAGTGCAAGCGTTACGCACACCCATGACTCCCAAGTCGTGTATTCACGAGATAATTGTGTTTCAGAAACTATATTTATGGAGCCAACTGATGAACGCGAGGTGTTCACAATAATAAAAAATCTTAATAACAGCAAAGCATTAGATATTGACAATTTACAAATTAAGCCCATAAAATACGTCTTACATCACTTGCCATTCATCCGCTCGTTGGTCCATATATTCAATCTAGCAATAGAATCGGCGACTTTCCCAGATGGCATGAAACGAGCTAAAGTATCTGTGTATACAAACATGGCGATATAAATAATGTTTCTAATTATAGGCCAATATCTGTCCTACCCATTTTTTCCAAAGTGCTAGAAAAATTATTGCTACGCGCCTAACAAAGTTTTTAGACAGACATGACGTATTAACAAACTCGCAGTTTGGCTTTAGAAAAGGTAGATCGACTGAGGCAGCCCTTTTATCCTTGAAAGAAAGTATTGTGCAAAGCATAGACAACGGAGAATTCGCCCTCGGGCTCTTCATTGATTTTAGCAAGTCATTTGATTGCCTCAGTCATGACATTCTAAATATAAACTATCAATCTATGGAGTACGCGGACATCCACTCACTTTAATGGAATCGTATCTCAGAAATAGAACTCAGTGTGTATCTGTATTAACAACGTCCTATCTTCTTTTTTAACACTTACAAATGGAGTACCGCAAGGGAGTGTTTTAGGGCCCACTATTATTTAACTTATATATTAATGACTTAGTAAATATAGATCCTACAGTTGATTTCTTTATATATGCGGATGATAGCACTATACTCTTCAGGGGAAAGGACGCAAACGAACTAATTATCAGGTGTAATGCATTGCTAATGAAACTATCTGATTGGTCACTTTCAAATGTGATTAGAATTAACCCCACTAAAACGAAAGCTATTCTTTTTAGAGCCAGAAACAAACATTTTCAGTTGGAACATTCAATCACTTATTTAGGCAAACATATAGAACTAATTAATGAGCACAAAATCCTTGGAGTAATATTTTCATGTCATTTGAGTTGGGATGCTCTTTTTAATAACCTTCGAAACAAGTTTTCTGCAGTTGCCGGTGTACTATCTCGCTGTAGAGCTTACATGCCGACAAAAGCCAAGCTACAAATTTATCATGCATTGTTCACCTCGCAATTTAATTATTGTAGTTTAGTATGGGCAACCACAACGCAAACTAACATAAATAAAATAGTTACATTACAAAAGGCGCTTCTTCGACACATTGCTAATATCGAACACCGATCAACAACAAAAGCATTGTCACAACATATCAAATCGTATGGGTAGATCGATACTATGAATATCGTCTTTTAGAAATGTTCTATTTTGCAGGAAAAGAATGTAGAGATTTTCTCTCATCGCTAGCGACCTTGCAACACCATGACATACCTGTGCATCTCAGAAACCCTGAACCTTGGCTCGTACCGCGCTTTCGCACCGAATATAAGTTGCAATCTATTAAACACAATTTGCCGGAAATTCTAAATAATCATGTTCATGCTACTAATTTCTCTCGTAAAGAGTTGAAGATGTATTTCGTTAACCTGTAAACATATTCATGTACAACAATGCATATAACATGACCATGCTTTTGTCTTTTTGTTTTATTTGTACAAAAATGTCTGTTGTTGAATCTTGCATATCCTGTCATAAGCATGCATTTGAGTTGCAAATTTGTTTAGTTTATGTCTTTGTTAAGTAAATTTTTTGCGTTAGTTTTATACCAAAAACGTTACTGTTATCGCTCTGCCATGTGCGACGCCTCCTGGGTCCAGTCAAGCTGCTGACAGCAGCTTTTAGCCCCGGAGGACGTTTCTAGTCTGTACTAGAAGAAGAATAAACTTGAACTTGAACTTGAACTAACAGCCCACACAACGGCGAGGCATTCTTTCTCCGTAGTGGAATAGTTTTCTTCTGAGCGCGAAAGAGTTCTGCTGGCGTAGGCAATCAGTTTCTCGGAGCCATCTTGCCATTGCACTAGCTTGGCACCCAGACTTACATTGCTCGCGTCAGTATGAAGTGCTGTCGGGGCATCCTGGTCAAAGTGTGCCAGAACTGGGGGCATTTGTAGACGCTGTCATAATTCGTTAAATGCCATTTGCTCGCGTTCGCCCCAAACAAACGGAACATCCTCTCGTGTTAGTCACGTCATAGAGAGCAAGAAGAAGAAGAAGCAGTGACAAGCGCGCGGTATTAAAAACTGTCCGTTCTTGTTACTGCCTCTGCTGACAAGTGCGTTTCGTTTGTCCTCGAGCTTCCGACGTCGTGACACTGGTGGAGTTGCTGGGCACCTGATGTTCGGGACGTCTGCTCGGACTCGTACACGCCGTCCCGAGAATCAACCTCTCGTCATTACCCTAGTGCACCGATTCAGCCACTGCCTGTTAGGCCTCAGCCCCGAATTCACCAGCGTTCCAGCTCCGACCAGCATGGAAACTCCTACATCGGCGAATCTTGCTCCTTCACAAATGACAAGCCCTTCCCAGGTTACTCTTCAGCATCCTGGCGTTTCGGATATCTTTCGTGGCGATGCATTTGAAGACGTTGAGGACTGGCTTGATCAGTATGAGAGGGTTGCTAAAGTCAACGAATGGAGCGCAGAACAAAAACTTAGGCATGCTTATTTCGCACTAGAAGACACTGCGCGCACGTGGTTCCAGAACCGGGAAGCGTGCTTCCAAGCGTGGAGCGACTTTCGACGCCACCTCCTGGATACGGTCTCCTGTTTCGACCGGCGGGATTACGCGCAACAGCTAATCGAAGCGCTCTTCCAGAAACCCAACGAAAGCGTCGCTATGTATGCTGAGGATATGACCCGCATATTTCGCCGAGCTGACCCCGATATGCCTGAGACTAAGAAAGTGCGCCATCTCATGCTTGGAATTAAGGAACAATTGTTTGCAGGCCTGGTACAAAACCCACCAACCACCGTAGACGAATTCATCAAGGAGGCCACTATAATTGAGCGAGCACTTCAGCAACGATGCCGCCACATTGACCGCCTGTCCAGTACCACACCGATGAGCGCCGCCGCTCAGAATGCTACCACTAGCGAAAGCTCTCTGCGAGAGCTGATTCGCAGAATACTGCGTGAGGAACTACAAACCCTGGTTACCCTTCTATCGAGCCAGCAGTTGCTTCTGTTGCCGAAGTCGCCCGCCAGGAGCTGCGGCAAGCCTTTTCATCGCCCGCGCCGTGCCCTGAATCACGCCCGTTGAGCTATGCCGATGTCGTTCGTCGTTCTCCCCCTCCAGCGCCGACCACGCCGTTCCATCCGCGACCTGTTACCACTCCATCGTGGTAGCGGGAGCCTGGGAGACGACCACCAGCTCGCCGAACTGACTTGTGGCGCACTGCCGACCGTCGGCCACTCTGCTTCTACTGTGGGGAACCGGGCCACATTGCCCGTTACTGCCCTCATCGAGACGTCGCATTTGGAGGCTTTCCACGTTCAGCTTCCCCGCGCTTTGAATACCGCCGTGCCCTGGACGAGGATTACTCGCCGACCACCCAAGCCGCTTCGCCACGTCGTCGCTGGCAGTCTCCGTCACCTCAACGTTCCGCTTCCCCCAACCGTCCCAGTTTCGCAGACGTCGTCAGAGGCAGTTCCCCTAGTCCTCACGGGGGAAACTAACGGCCGCGACCTCCGGGGGGAAGGTTGCGAACTGCCGAGACGCCGAAATAACCCCCCAGCCGCCGCAACAAGACGACATCATCACGAGTGAAGCCGACGAATGTGTTCGCGCCGACCTCAGCCTTTTTGTGGACGGACATCCCATAACAGCCCTTGTGGACACCGGTGCTGATTTCTCGATTATGCGTCAAGAGCTGGTTGACCACCTTAAAAGGTGAAAACACCGTGGACAGGGCCATACACAAGAAGTGCCGGGGGTCGGATATTGACGCCAACGGGTAAATGTACGGCCAGACTCCGCATCGGTGATTCCAGCTTTGTTGCCACGTTCGTTGTCTTCCCCGAGTGCTGCAAAGAACTCATCTTGGGGCTGGATTTTCTGCGGGATTATGGAGCTATTATAAACATCCCGGAGCGTTTCGTCACATTTTCAGCGAACCCAGATGCAGACTGCAACTATGATAGACAGAACGTGCGTTTACGACTAGCCGAGGACGTGATGATCCCGCCGCGAACCTGCTGCCTTGTGTCTGTTTCTACCGAGAGGCCTTACCACGGTGACGTCATAGCGGAACAAATCAACGTATTATTGCTCACACAAGGCGTTTCGATTACGCAGGGCATTCTGGCTTTAAATCGTGGGCATGCAGCAGTGCTCCTTACAAACTTTAGCAACGAACGCCGCCACGTCCCGAAAGGCACTGCAGTTGCGTTCTGTGATGACAGTAAAGGACTGCTTCGCTGTGCACGACCAAGGAAAGAGTGACGAAGACCATTCCGGCCCTGACAACACTGTCCGTCAACGTTTGCTCGACCCTGTTGCCCGATGAGAGGCAGCGCCTACTGGAACTAATACAGCAGTTTGAGGATTGCATTTCGTATACGTCCAAGGTCAAGCAAAAACCACTGACCGGAGGATGTCATGGACGATGCCATGAGATCGGGCGATGTCACGGACGATCACGGACAATTACGGACGATGCCACGAGACAAATTCGACAGAACCCTTACCGTGTGGCCCCGAAGAAACGCGAAGAAATACAAAAGCACGTCAAGAAAATGCTCGAGGAGGATGTGATACAGCCTTCGAAGAGTCCTTGGGCGTCCCCTGTTTTCCGTGCTCACGTTGGTTTCGACGGGAATTCAGGGCGCAGGCTCCTTTCCCAAGCGTATCACCCCTGAAGGAAGCCGAACGGCAGGCCGGGGTACGCTTGTACCCTTTTGAACCAGTGGGTGCCCGGCGGCGGTGGGAATCGAACCAACAGCCTCCCGCAGCCGAGGCGGGCGTTCTACCACTAGGCCACGGCTGCGGCGGTCAAGAAAAAAAGACGGTAGCTTACATTTCTGTGTTGACTACCGCAAGTTAAATCAGGTAACAAAGAAAGACCTCTATCCGGTACCACGCATCGACGATTCACTCGAAAGGTTGCGCCACGCACTCTATTTTTCCTCCGTGGACCTACGCAGCGGGTATTGGCGAATAGAAGTCGATGAGCGAGTGAGCGAGATCGGGAGAAAACTGCCTTCGTGACGCCCGACGGTCTCTATGAATTTGAGGTGCTACCTTTCGGTTTGTGTACAGCGCCAGCCACTTTTCAGCGTCTAATGGACACCGTACTTTCAGGTCTAATGTGGCAAACGTGCTTGGTTTACCTCGACGATGTGATCGTTTTTTCGGCTACATTTGAAGAGGATCTAACCCGGCTACAGGCTGTTCTCCAAGCCGTCCGCTCTGCTGGCCTCACGTTAAAGCCGGAAAAATGTCATTTTGGCTTTAACGAACTCCAATTCCTTGGCCACGTCGTCAGTAGCGAAGGTGTCCGGCCTGACCCAGACAAAATAGACGCTGTTACAAAATTCCCCACACCATCTATCAGGAAGGCAATGAGACGCTTCTTGGGCCTGTGAGCCTATTGTCGCCGGTTCATTGCGGAGTTTTCACGTATTGCCTCACCGTTGACGCGGCAATATGCAAGCTTCGCAGTTTAATAAAATATAACGGAAAGTGCACTCACTACAAGAGCTTATAACAAAAGAGAAACTCAGATTAAATGGGAGGTTACAGAACGCTGTTGTTGGGGAATTATTGCTTGCCATTATTTGTGCCGGGGAGTTCGTTTAGCTTGTCTTGGTTACAACACTTCGCCCATGAGACTGGCATGGGCCTTTTGCGCCTTTGTAAAATGAAACATGTGCTTAGGCTGGTGAGCGCCGTGTCATTAGTCACTAAGCCGACTACAGGCTACGACATTCTCATACGAAGTTCTGGGTGGTTGTCATTTCTTCCGAACACAAAAATGACCACTAGAATCGCTTCAGCGTCGATAAAAAGGTGACGCGAAATATGACTATATTTCGCCTCCTAATTACAACATGCCAGATTGTACCCTGTTCCAAATTAATTTCGTTCCTGCAACTACGGATATCGGCAAGTTCACAGTTCCTAAACGGTATGCAAGAGCAGGCCCTTATAATATATTGTGGCCTGTACGTGTTTATTATGATGTTGGTCAAGCTCATTTAAGGTACTCGCAATGTGAGAATATTTCACGAATGGTATTTAGTGGCATTATGATTTACACACAACTGTGCTATTACAGCAAAGCTGTATAAGGCTAGGTTCTGGCGGATCGCGTCCATGGCCAAAATGACACGTAGTACAATTTTTGGCGGCGGATATATCTCGGTTTATTTATAAAGTGCCTTAGCACAGGTGTCAAAACGGATGTTAGCTTAAAGTATGAAGTATGAAGATTCAGAACAATATCATCAAAAACAAGATTGCCCAAATTGGTTGATAGATATGCAGACTATGCTTAAAAGTTACCTTAAGCGAAGGCTGAGGCTTTAGAAGGTAGCTTTTCTCAAAGGGTCCCTAAACGGTTCGGACAAATTTTGTATACGCGTAGGGTACGGCTACAGTAAAACATTTGCATCACAATTTAAGTGAAGCCTGTCATATTAAGAGAGCCTACGGACGATTACAAGTTTCCTCCTCCCTTGCCAAGCTTTTTCTCCTCAGGTCGTTCGCCGAGTAATCGGGGCTAAGCTAAACATTCACTGGCTCTACGTCATGATGCGACGTGATGTCGACTACTTGCGGTTATCTTGGAGCCAGCGCGCGAAGGCTCTCCAACCTCTCTGCCAGCCGCCTGGCAGTAGATCCCCAGCGAGAGCCATCGAAGCAGCGTGCCTTGCGAGCGTTCTCTCGCCAGCCACCTGGTGGCGCATAGGTTAACCAGCCAAATACAAAGCTATAATATTGCTGTAACCAAGTGTAAAACATTGTAAACACTTAAAAATACAACGTGTTCAAGATTACGCTCCTGCCGAAAATTTGTGCCAGCAGCGAAGTACAATACACTTGGTTACTGCTACATCATCATTATCAGCCTATATTTTTATGTCCACTGCAGGACGAAGGCCTCTCCCTGCGATCTCCAATTACCGCTTGCGCAAGACATGGGTAATTGGAGATCGCAGGGAGAGGCCTTCGTCCTGCAGTGGACATAAAGATATAGGCTGATGATGATGACGACATTAGCTCTGTGTTTGGTTGAGCTTTGTGCCAGCAGGCGCCTGCACCATGCAAGCAGTTCACGTTTGCAACTCCGTTCATCGCGTAAAACGCCAAGTACACTTGCGCTTGCGGTTACCCGAATACCGGACACGCTAAACTCTATTGTGGTAGTAATCCTTCGGCGTGAAGTGACGGCCGCAGCCGTGTAGGTGCTGGCGCCGTTTGAAAACTGATAGTCCGATGCACTGCAGCCACTCAGCTCGTCTGCTTCCTTGCAGAGGAGCACGATGTCGCAGCTTGACATATTGCCTGTCGCTACGTTTGCAGCCCACAACGCAACAAGGGGTACCATGGTGCTCGCGAAAAGAAAGAACGAGACCAAGACTGACCGCGCAGCTCTCGTCAACACGGAGCACGTTGTAACACAAGCAGCCGACACTGGCTGTCGGTCGGATTGCTTTTAGTGCAGTGATACACTTTCCTTGTGCATTCTCTTTCTGTTACTTTATTTTTATAGAAACAAATTCACGAACATCTAAGCCATTACGGGCAACAATTGTTCACCATAATGTTGGAAAAATGATCGATGAGGCGCCCTGGGCAGCCAATCGTATGCCTCGCTTTACCGACGCCATATCGTCAAATTGCGTCACCTGGTCAGGGGCGGCTGAAAACTCACCCAATTGGGGTGCTGCGATCGGTAGCGATGTGCCAGTTTAAAACCTTATAATAAATTACCCGTTTTCCGGGGAGCACTTATATACCTCAATTAATGATCCGAAGGACCTACTGTAACGACTCAGTACGTACGTACAAAATCGTCAAAAATGTTTCCGGGTCCTTTTAACGCCTCAGATACACTTTAAGAGAAGCCGCTATAGCCGAACGCGTGTTGAAGCTGTATATGGCTAGGTTTGATCGAAATTCAGAGCCCTTCCACTATGATGGAAGACCAGCGAAGTTGTACTTGTTGATAACTTTATTGAGGTGTATATGGTTAATTGCTATATTGATTCAATAAAGACATACACATAACTTCGTTGTTGTTATCGTTTTTTATGTTCTCTTTAATTTGTCCTTATGGTAACCATTGCTTTGTGGTCACTGTGGTGTACTGCAATTGGTTACCGATGCTTTCTGCTCACGAAGGCGGTCGTCACGGGCACGCTGTTGGTCTTCATCGGTCACAGAGCAGCTATCTGACGTTACGGATCCTTCGAACGACACGAGTTTGTATATAGCGGCTTCCCGTCAACTTCGCGCCCAGTCACGATATTGCTCACGCCAGTGCTCTCTCCATGCAAGTTCTTCTATACGGACTACGAGCGTTCAAGCCATAGTGAGACCAAAGTACAACTGCTGATATTGTCGCTAGAGCGATGTTGGCGTCACAAGAAAACGAGGCACAGACATTACTGCCTACACAATGACTTTAATTATTCCTCCATCTACTCCGGAGCCACGAAGCACCGCCGGCGCGCAGCATGCTTCTGCGGATTCAATTTTGTCGACGCAACTTTTTTCTATTTGTAAGCATTTGTAAAGCCATGTGCTATTTGTAAACCATTTAATTACCCTCTTTACCTAAATTCGTTCCACATAGTTTCCAACATGTGCTTTGATCATCATATTTTTCTTCTAGAGGTTCTAGCGCCAGCTTTCAGTATTTCAGAAATTTTCATCATTTCTAGGCAACATCCAACTCGAGCGCGTTAGTGTTCACCCTTTTCTTATCCCACGCTTTCCGCCAGTGTGGGTTTGCGACTGGCTGTCGCGGCCTCAAACTCGTAGTCACATCGCAGGCCGCCCCGACGGATAGCAACTTGGGTCGATATTATGGAGGCTGGCAATAAACAGGGGTGCCAGAGCAAAAAAAAATCTTATGAAGACTTTTATCCTTGCTGTGGAAGCAGTGTGTTCATATTGCCGGTTTTGAAGCCAAAGCAAGATTCTGTAAAGATGGACCTGCTACAGCTCCATCTCTCTTAGTTCAGTGGACTGCAAGGTGCTTCATTCTGCAGCATTGCTGCGCCTTGAGTGGATCTCACATGCTCTCGACTTCTTCCCGGGACAGCAGACTGGACTTCAACGTCACCGCGGTGCACTGGAAACTTCATCGCGACGGCATATAGTCTCTGGAAGACGCCAGAGGCTCTGGCGAAGTGGCACTCCTTGTGATTATCGACGAAGAAAGCGCTTTTGATGGCGTGCCTCGCCCAGTTATTGAGCGCACTCTCGACGACCTTCGGTTTACGAGGTGTTTCCGGCGGTTTGTCTCGACCATAGTGTTTGTCACTATAGCACCTAGAGGGTAATATGGCGCCACCGTCTATGCGAGTTTCTTAAAGGGCGATGTGCCGTCATGGGAATGATGGGATATGTGTCTGAGAGGCTTGTGTTCGCTGGTGTTGAACGAGGCTTCATCTAAAACGTCGTTATGGCTACACAAAAAAACACTCTTAAAATTAAATGTACATAAATGGCTTTCATTCACCCATATTACATCTCTCAATAAAGTTTACTCGTCTACAATGCAGAATCAAGCTAAGAAAGGCAAGAACAGACGACAAGTTGTTCCAAAGCGAGCAAGAATCTTGTCGTCTGCCTTCCAACCTTAGTGGCTAGCTGATACGTTTTGCATATCATATAATTGTACATCCAATAGTGAGTCTTCAAAATTAAACAAGACATGTTTTGTATAATAATAAAGCTAAAACAGCTTTTTACGTGCTGTTTTCACAGAAAATAAATCATTGTGACTGACGGCACGGTGCTAGCCAGGCGCGTCTTCAAGGCTTTCTCGCTATCCGAGAACGACGCCAATCCTAAGTCACAATATACCTGCATTCCCATGGATACCACAGCACAGCAGTGCCAGTTTCCCTCTAGGATGTAGCTCGGTAGACATGAGGTCCCACTATAGGAGCCTTCCAGCCCTGTGGTCTTGGCTGCAGTGATCGCTGAACGAGGTTGTCTCTTCCTTCCAGATGATGGGCCTCTCCATATTGTCCACGAAGATGGAGGTATCGTCCACCCCAGCTAGGCAATACGCCACCGAGCCATCCCGAAGGACTTTGGTGGCAACCACATACCATGGAAGCGGGCCGTGATCTACATGGGGCTGCAGATCATCGGTTCTCGGGGTCGCCAGCTCCCAAGGCGCTCTACGCCCATGTGTTGAAGCTTGAAAAGATAACTGACCGTTAGCTGCTCGGTGGCAGAGGATGCACGACACAGGGGTATCTCCATTCTCCACATATAAGCCGCCGCAGCTACCTCTAGCCTTCTTTATTTATTATTTATTTATTTATTTATTAATACTGCAGGCCAATACTTTGGCCCAAGCAGGAGGGGCATTACATCAAGCAAAAAGAAAATACACACCAGCGTAAATAATGTTGCATTACAGCAAGCAAAAAGAAAATACAGACAGGTGTAAATAACGTAGCATAAAATGAACATTATGCATAAAAAGAAGCGGGGATCACACTACGAATCATTAAAATTCACAAAAATGCTTTTCCAATGCAGCCATGAAATCATCTGACTCAAATACACCAATGGGAAGTGAATTCCACTCGCTCACCGTTCGGGGGAAGAAACCGTACTTGTAGGCGTTTGTTCTAGTGAAAATTGGTGCGAGCAAATATTCGTGACTGTGTCGTGTTCTTCTCGTAGTAGGCCGACATACAGAAGCGGGTAACGCCATATTATTTTTTCCAGAAAGAGTATTGTGTAGTAGTATAAGGCGATTAATTTTTCTGCGTGTTTGTAGTGTCTGTATTCTGTTTTGTAACATTAATAAGGACGGGGAATCAGTTCTGGCATATTTTCCGTATATAAATCTCACAGCTTTTCTCTGGACTCGCTCCAGTTCCATGATGTCCTTTTTAGTATGCGGGTCCCAGACTTCTGCAGCATATTCTAATTTGGATCTCACTATTGCATTGTAGGCTAATATTTTAGTTCTTATAGGCGCATATTTAAGCTTTCTCTTTACAAACCACAGTTTCTTTAATGCCGCTGAGCAGATATCCGAGATATGTGTTGACCATGTGAGTTTATTGGTAAGAGTAACGCCAAGATATTTATATTTTTCGACTTCGGTGATAACTCTGTTTTCAAGCTGGTAATTAAATTTGCTGGGAAATTTCTTTCTTGTTACGCGTAAAAGTACGGTTTTTTCTGCATTTAGCTGCATTCCCCAGTTGGAACACCAGTCAGAGATTGCTACAAGGCATCTCTGCAACACATCATGATCATCATGGGACACAATTTCCTTGAAAATAACACTGTCATCAGCGTATAACCGAATGGAGATATTAGCAGGAATAACATCAATCATATCATTGACATAAATTAAAAATAACAAAGGCCCTAACACACTGCCTTGTGGAACTCCTGAGGTGACCTGACGGGCACTAGAACTACAATTTCTAACTTCAACAAACTGTTCCCTATCTTTCAGGTACGCGCAAATCCACTGTACAATACCAAAAGGAAGTCCAATTTTTTCTAATTTATATATTAACTTACTATGAGGAACCCTGTCAAATGCTTTGCTAAAGTCCAGAAAAAGTACATCTATTTGTCCGGATAAATCAAGTATTTGGGAAAGTTCATGTACGGTTGTTACTAGTTGAGTCACCGTGGAGAGTCCTTTTCTGAAACCGTGCTGAAAAGGTGATAGTATGTTATGATCTTTCAAGAACCCTTGTATGAAACCAGCGACAATATGTTCCAATAGCTTGCAACTCGTGCTAGTAATAGATACTGGCCGGTAGTTTGAAACTGTGAGATAGTCTCCCTTCTTGTGTACCGGCACAACCCGCGCTTTGCGCCAGTCTGCTGGTATTTCTCCCAATGTTAAGGATAACTGAAAAAACTCTGAAATAAATTCCGATATTTGTTCGGCATATCGCCTCAAGAAAGCATTGGGAATGTTATCAGGACCAGCAGATTTTTTCAAATTTATATTTAGGAGCAGCTCCAGGACACCCTCGCGAGTTATTAGAATGTGATCTACCGACGGGCTATATGTGCTTGCAAGCGCAGTCTGATCTTGATCTGCAAACACACTTTGAAAATAAACATTGAAATGTTCTGCAATGCTGTGCGCATCCTCTATTTCAATTCCATTAACTTTAATGCTATCTATCTGCTGTTTCCTTTGACTTAGGTGTAACCAAAACTTTTTCGGATCACTAGAAAGAAATTCTTCAATATTCGTGCTATAAAACCTATCTCTGGCCGAATTTACCTTTATCAGTAATTCTTGTTTCAGATGCTCAATTTGCGAGGTCATCGTTTTGTTCCTCTTTCTCAATCTTTTAATTTTACGCTTGGTTTGGATAATTTCCCGATTTATCCAGGGATTCATCCGTTGTTTTCGAACAGCTTTTAAAGGTACAAACTGTTCAGTGCAGTACTTTACAGTATCCTGAAATCGTTGCCATGAGAGCTCAACATTATTATCACTTATCTTAAGATGTGTATCTAGATAATCTATGACTGCTACATCATCGGCCTTAGTGAAGTCTCTGATTGTTTTTACGGTTCTATGACTTTGGTGCATTTCCGCTGGAACATTCCAGCAAAAAGATATGAGCTTGTGATCGGATATGCCAGGCTCGACCACTGCCGTTCCACCAAAAAATATTTCGCTCAGGAGCAAAAGATCAAGAACATTATTTCCCCGGGTATTATTATTAATAACCTGCTGGAGGTTAAGATTGAGCAGAATGTCTATCGCCAAGTCACCGGAAACCGACGAACCATAATTTAAGTGATTCCAGTTTAAACATGGCAGGTTAAAATCACCTGTTATTATCAAGTTTTTTTCTCGCAGTCTTAAAAGGTGATCATACAATATATGCATATATGAGTCATCGGCACCTGGAGCTCGATATACAGAACACAAGAAAAACGACAGTCCCCAGATAGACACCTTCAAGAACAAACTTTCGTGTCCCATGATTTGATCTGCAACTGTTACATGAACATCGGACTTCGTTACGACTGCAATGCCGCCACCGCGAGAACCCCTATCTTTTCTATACAGGCGATAGTTTGGTGGAACGATTTCATCGTCACGAATGGCTTCATGCAACCAAGTTTCGGAAATGACGCATACATGGGGATCATATAACAAAAGCAAATCTTCTAACTTATCGGTTTTATTTACAATACTTCTGGCATTGAACGAAAGTAGCCGGAGCTGATGTACCTGCAAGCGCTAGCTTTCGGTTGCTGAGCAGTTCGTTACAAATTTTTGTTTGCGGCGCCGTGAGCTGTCAGTTGCAGAAATCTTTTTGCGGGAGTTCGAGGCGTCATCCCAAGAAAAGTACTGGTCATCAATTCGGAGCTTGTCGTGTATTAGCTGGACCTTCTTTCCGCTATCTTTATCTGCCTTCGCACTATTCCAAAGCAACTTGCGTTTCCGCCTCGTGTCTGCGCAGTAATCACCCTGGATAGAAATATTTGTCCCTTTTAGCTTGCGTGCATTTTGCATGACTGAATGCTTTTCCGCGTAGTCCTGAAAATACACGATAATCGGCTTGCCCTCTGAACTCTTCCCTAGCCTATGTATTCTGGCCACCGATGTACAGCTCACGCCCATTTTTTCCAAAAACACTTTGTTGATAACTTTGTCGCGTAACAATGATGCAGTTTCATTGGGAATTTCGGGAATGCCAAAAACTATCAGATTTGATCGCCTGTTGCGATCTTCCAGGTCGATCAGTTTGGCTTGCTGTGATTTGAGTGTCTTTTCCATTTTGCCTACAGTTGCAACCAAGTCAGCAGCTGCGCTCGTATTTGTTTTTACGTGTTCTTCCAACTGAGTGAAACGCTTCTCAAAACTAACGAGAGCTTTTTCCGTAGTTTCAAGGCGCGTCTTCAAGGCCGATATATCATTTCTTATTGCCTGTTGTCCATCCATCAATGATTTAAACATTTCTTCAACAGTTGGCCCAGGGTTTTCCTCGACGTCGCCACACATCATCAATTTGCAAGAACAAAAACAATCATAAGCTATACTTATACAAACTTTGGGGCACGGCAGAACCACTAAAAATCTATTATCACTACGTAACGAACAGTTGTGACCAACCTGTACGAAGAAAACGCATCGCATGGTGAATGACCTGCGCCAAGCGCTTTCGCCGTGCCCACTGAAAATCCTCGGGTCTGGTAGAGACTTTATAAAGGCAGAGGCTGGTGACGTCACGAATCCATGGCTTGGGCGAAGGGGCGGGTCCGGGATGACGCCGTGTATCCGAGCTTCATCGCTGATGTCGCTTGATGTTGAAACCGGCGTTAGCGTGGCCGTTGGCGAAGCCTCGCGCGCTGTCAGCAACAGAGCCTGTACGAAGAAAACGCATCGCATGGTGAATGACCTGCGCCAAGCGCTTTCGCCGTGCCCACTGAAAATCCTCGGGTCTGGTAGAGACTTTATAAAGGCAGAGGCTGGTGACGTCACGAATCCATGGCTTGGGCGAAGGGGCGGGTCCGGGATGACGCCGTGTATCCGAGCTTCATCGCTGATGTCGCTTGATGTTGAAACCGGCGTTAGCGTGGCCGTTGGCGAAGCCTCGCGCGCTGTCAGCAACAGAGCCTGTACGAAGAAAACGCATCGCATGGTGAATGACCTGCGCCAAGCGCTTTCGCCGTGCCCACATGAGCTCCCCCTCGCCCCACCACGAGCGTTCGTGGACCGCCAAAGGCAGCCACACCGGTAAGCCATTCGGATGATTCCAGGCCTACGGGAACCTCACTTCTCGGTGTTATCCTAACCAAGGCAAATACCTAGCCAGAGTCCCTGCTTCTGCTACAGCATGGCCTTCATTTCGTCGACAGGTTACATCGCGTGCCCCGGTAGGGCAGTTCTGCTATGAAGGTTGTACTGCACGCGCGCATGGGTAGCCTGCGGCAGTTTTGCAAGAACGTTGCGGGCCGTCCTTCTACGCTGGCAATCCCACCATCTATTCCACACCATCAGCCTTTGGAGGTGCCTACCCCGTTGGAGCACTTCTTGAAAAGGCAGTTGCCATCCTGCGATCAGTAACAGGCATCGACGTCCCGGCTGGACAGATATCTCTACATCTACACACTCCACATCGGCCACACACTCCTTCGGGATCCCATACCTTCAGAGCTCGGGACTGTGCCGGCTGGCTTTCGCGATAAGCTCTACCGGTGCTGAGGTGGCAGGCCTGCATGTGGCTGCGGACTTGCATGGTGGAGGGCACCCCAGATTCTCCGGTAGTGATTCTGCGGGACACATGACCTGCGTTGCTGTCTATTAAAAGCCCGGTAACCACCAGCCTTGGCGCTGCCCCGCTGGCCGAAAAGGCTCGCATCCTTGTTTCGAGCAGCACGAACCTGTCGCTGCATTGAATCCCCCTTCACGTCAGCGTCTCGGGATGCGAGGAAGCTGACGCCTTGGCAAACGCAGTCCTCCACGTCATTGTACCCGTCAGCATCGCTAACGGCCTTCGACAATGCAAGGCACATGTTGAAGCAGCACCTTACGGCGCTTCACCCGGTTTGGCCTGTTGCTAGCGGCCGACCCCCGATCCCGTTCCTAATCACGGCCTCACAGGACAGGAGGGGTGTCTCCTGCTGCTTCTCCAGATTGGTTGCTCCTGGATGGCATCCTGGAGGTAGAGCAAGCTAGAGTCTGGATTTATTCCCGGTCTTCTCAGTGTATACGGCAAGGCTGAAACAATTAAGCATCTTTGTTTCTGCCCCGCTTTCTCCAAAAAGTGGACTTTTCTGTACGCGTCATTCCAACGCCTGGGACTCCCAGCGGACTCGGCATTGCAATTGGTGTTCCCCCGCCGGCCCTGCAGCTCCGCCGTCAGCAACCTTCTCACGTACTTGGAGGACATGGGGTTGTTATAAAACTTGCCCATGCGCCGCCTGGCTACAGCTGACATCCAAGGGCTCGGTGACCTTCTCGACCTGCTCTCTCTTCTTTCTTTTTTAGGTCCCCCTCCTCTTCCCAAAGGCGCGGAGCCAGACTGCTTAAAGGCCTGCAAAAAATAGCACCTCGTCCTATGCACAATCATTATTTCTCTCTGTGTTCCTAACACAATAATACTTGCAGTCATGTATTTGTGAACGCCAAGTTACATAACGAAAAAAAAATTACTTTGTCCCATAGCCTACTATTGATACATATTATTGAGTTGTTTAAATAAAATGAATGTACCACTTGAGTACAGCTCATATATGTATCTTTCATGACCAGTTAATGGTAAAATTATTTTGTGAAACATTCCATCTGTATAGCAGACCCAGGGCTGGCTGGAGAGTTCTGTGTATGCAACGGCTACAAGAGGAGCTGTGTGCTGGGGAACTCAGTGTGTAAACATATAGAGAAAACAAATACTTGTAAAATAAAAAAATCGTTTTTCAGCATACAGGGAAAAAAGTTGTCTTTTCAATTTAAAAACATCAGGGCAGTTGCTGCTAAAGAAATCTGTGAACTGATTATATATTTACTGCTTTTTAAGTTTCTTGCACTAATATTTTACAATGTCAAGTTCACGTCAGTCAAGCCTGCGAAACGACAATTGCCAGTTTTTTCCCGCCAAGATTGCACGGGCAATGAGTTACCATACGAAAATTTCCACGCGAACTTCCTCGCTTTGTTCTCGTTCGATGTGATCTGCATTTTAGAAAACTATGCTCGAAATTTATGTTACTTTTATTTTTTTTTATCAGAGTGTGTGGTCACATGTAAACCCTGTTTAATACATAGAGCAGCCTGCCTGCGGTACAGGCCGAATGCAATTAACAACAATGTCATTGCACTTGAAAAAATAGGGAAATTTTTTCGTATAGGATTAAAAAAATTGAATGTAAGAAACCGTTTGAACCAGACAGTCACTTAAAAAGAAGAGGTCACGATGCAGCACAAAAGATCGGCACCTCGAACCCAGACTACTGAAAAACTGGTTGCACGGCCGCGAACAAGGGATCGGATGGCATCTAAGGCAAGATAAAGAGGTCGTAATGCGTCTCCCTTGGGAGAAACACGTACGATCGCGAGAATTATGTCCTGGTGTTCCTGTAGTAGTGCGTTCCTGTAGTAGTGTAGTAGCAAAAAAATCGCCTAGATTTTTTTAGCAAATGCGTGCAAATATTTAGATATGTAGATGATTTTATCGTGTTCCTGGATTGCTCCTTTGAGCAGCTACAAAAAGAGAGTGATGACATTGTATCAGCTATACGTAATTGTCTTTCTCCCCTTGTAGTGACTGTCGAAATGCCTGCTAACGGTACCATTAGGTTCCTAGACGTGAAATTAGTGTTCACTGATCACCGCACATGTTGGTGTTATGCGCCCAGAGCTAACAAAGCGCTTTTAGCATTTCATTCTAACCATTCTAAACTGATAAAACGTAGTATTACTAAGATGTGCCTCAATAACGCACTTGATAAGTCTTGCTGCCATTTAGTGCCATCCAGCTTCAACGAACAAGTTTCAAGGCTTTTAAAGTCCGGTTACCCAACTGATGTGTTGGTGTCAGTTGCAGAGGGTGTCCTTCGACGCAAGAAAACCAGTATTGGTTCTTCCAACGCGGATGCTAGGCCTCCTTTTCAGAAGCGTAATGTAGCAGTTATCCCTTATATCCATCAAGTGTCGCACAATCTGAAGAAACTAGCTGCTCGGGACAATGTACAAGTTGTTTTCTCAGCACCTAGGAAGCTGGGTAGGTTATGTAGGACTACTGACCCGACTGAGAAAGTAAAGAAAAGCTGCAAAAAGCAACACAAGAATGTGTTCACCGAGTGCAGATCGGGCGTCGTTTATCGCATTCCGTTGAAGTGCGGCCGATGTTACGTTGGGCAGACGGGTCGCTGCGTAAATGAACGGCTCAAGGAGCATAACTACAAAGTTAACAAAACGCCTTCAGATGGTTTTTTAGCTATTCATTGCCATACCTGTGGGTGTATCCCTCTCTTTGACAAAACTCAGATAGTTGGAAGTAGCAAGTGTGAACTAACCCGTCTAATAATCGAGAGTGAGCAGATGAACTATCATGGTGACTCTTGTATTAGTAAGACTTCCCTAGCGTTGAGTGACAAGGAACTTGCTTTTTTGCGCATGTACAAGTAAATTTTCATTGCTGTTTGCACGCCCTGTTTTTTGTCACACTGCTCCCCGCAAGCAATGTGGCTCACGTGGTCGGTGACGTACTTCCATGGCACTATATTGTTCAGCGTGGTCAAGGCAATAAACTTCATTGTTGTGAGTAGCGCATGTGTGTCCGTTCGTCTCCTTCTTTGTCCTCGTCCTTACTAAGCGCTGAAATTACAGCCTTCACGAAATGGAAAGAATTTTCTGCAGACACACTACAAACATTCCAGAGAAATTTTTGGAACAGTGGCTAGTCACCGTATTTATAACAATCGATTGATTACCGATATTGGCCTCTCATAGATGATGCGTTATTTTATGAAAACAACTAGCGTGT
>NC_051162.1:41832533-41894661 GCF_013339745.2 Dermacentor silvarum | reverse complement strand
GCGAGATGGGGGGGGGGGGGGGGGCGGCTTCTACTCTGACAACAACAGTGCACTTGTACTTTGCGCCGGTGCGGGCTATCGCGCATACCGTATCTTGCAAGCGATCTCCACACTGTATGCGCTGTGCTTTCGCCGCTCAGTTTCCGTTGAAGCGCCGCACAATGCCGCGCTTGAGCATGTCAGCAACCTGGTCGTCAATTACGCGGCGTTCCGAGGTGGATACCCGATAAGGGCATTGCGTGGAGGTGCATGACTGCCTGTATCTATCGGATGAAGAACGGCTGATGTGTGACCCAAGCCAGAAGCAGGGCTGTCAAAAGAAGTGCGGAACTTCTGCTGGAGAGTGAGCAGCTGGCTTCGTTCGGAAGATCACCTTTCATCGTCGATGGAGGCGGTGGAAAGCGTCGAGGAGGAGCTGATCAACTGCAGGGTGACCAGTAAGTGTGCTAAGGTCCGTAGAAGTAGAAGCGGTCGGAGCGTCAAAGATGCAAAAGGCGTCAACTGGCTGACCAAGGCCTAGGCATTCACCATGAAATAAAAGGTAAAAGGCACGCCATAGGATTGCCGACGAGCATGTTTTGTGACGGCACTGCGAAGAGTAAGGAGAGGAAAAGGCAGCGGAGAACATTTGCGGCAAATGAACACTTTAGAGTGCGTTAAGAGAGCACGGAACAACGGCATTGTCTTCGGACACAAACAGTTTATCACTAGAAGGGCGGTTTTTGGTTGTCTCAAAATCGTGAAGTGCAGAAAGTTCGAGTTTGGCGTGACAACACTCAATAATGTCGTTATTATTTGCAAGGAAGTCACAGACTAATAAAGTAGACAGTTTTAGCTTAACGTTAGCGTAAAAGCGGGGTTAAGGGAAATAGCGTTACGGTTCCGCAAACGA
Organism: Dermacentor silvarum; assembly: GCF_013339745.2. Taxonomy (NCBI): domain Eukaryota; kingdom Metazoa; phylum Arthropoda; class Arachnida; order Ixodida; family Ixodidae; genus Dermacentor; species Dermacentor silvarum. The sequence goes on along the minus strand of NC_051162.1, from coordinate 41,893,769 downwards.
ACTCTGCAGAAAGATAGTTTTAGTATAGCCTGATAGCGTGTTTACGTGCTGGACGCTATTCCATTACGCTTTGAATTTCGCATACGTGGGGCAACTAAGTAATAAAATGTGTGTGTGCATCCGGAAACAGCGAGAGGCAGCGCAGTGGAAACCACGAGCGCGTTGCAGTACAAGCTCTCTACCATAGCCTCCGAAATCTTCCCATCTCAGAGGCCACATGCCGTCGTTGTGCCTATCTCCCGACTTTACCTATAGGTGGCGCTCGCTTCTCAGCGAAAAGTTCTCTTGTTAGGCTTAGCCGCGTTCGAAACAGAAGCGATTTCGAAAATTCCTCAAGGTTAGCCATAATACTCTCTCGTCGAAGCGGCAGGTCACTAAGTAAAAGTCGTTTACGCAGTGATTCGCTACGAATGAAGTTAATTCTACAAAACAACGCGAAATTCAGTTCGAAGCGGGCGGCAGGGAGCGCCGCCATGTCTTACGTAAACTACGTAAGCCACGCAAAGACGGTAACGTTAAATCTGCGAAATAGCGCGCATACGCTAAACGATATGAGGCCTCGAGTGTTCCGCGCATGCGCATTCCGATCCTGCTATTCCGGTAAGCCCGCTAACATGGTAAACATGCTAAACTAAAACTGTCGAATGTCATGGGAACACGAGGGCAGCACAACGAATTCGACGGTATACAGAAGTCCTTGAATAAAGACCCGAGCAGTACATGGCAGCGAGAGGCGTAATGTTATGAGCGTTCGTGGTTCGAAGGGAGAGGTCGGATAAAGGCGTCAGAACCTTTCTTAGTAAGCGACAGAGTTTGGCGGAAATTACGGATACGACGGCTCCTAGATCGACAAGTGGCAGGACGGCGATGCTTTCTACACACACTTCAATTACGTCGGCTTCAAATGCGTCGTCACTTGGCAGCAGCGACGACGCATCTACTTCAACGCTGAACGCCTGTCTGCATTTTCTTGCCGCAGATTTCCTGTCGGAGAAGCTGCAAGTTGTGCCTCCCCCCCCACCAGTTAGTTCTGCAAGCGTGTCCGTGACAAGCGCGTCCGTGACGTGGCGGACACGGCAGCGATTTTCCTGGTAACTGCAAGCACGACTGTCAGCTGAGCCAATCAACTGCGGCATTGGCAGCGACGTCACAGCGTCAAAGCTTCATAAACGAGTACTTCGCGGGAGTTCGATTCACTTGGCTGCAGCGACGACGCATCTACTTCAACGCTGAACGCCTGTCTGCATTTTCTTGCCGCAGATTTCCTGTCGGAGAAGCTGCAAGTTGTGCCTCCCCCCCCACCAGTTAGTTCTGCAAGCGTGTCCGTGACAAGCGCGTCCGTGACGTGGCGGACACGGCAGCGATTTTCCTGGTAACTGCAAGCACGACTGTCAGCTGAGCCAATCAACTGCGGCATTGGCAGCGACGTCACAGCGTCAAAGCTTCATAAACGAGTACTTCGCGGGAGTTCGATTCACTTGGCTGCAGCGACGACGCATCTACTTCAACGCTGAACGCCTGTCTGCATTTTCTTGCCGCAGATTTCCTGTCGGAGAAGCTGCAAGTTGTGCCCCCCCCCCCCCCCACCAGTTAGTTCTGCAAGCGTGTCCGTGACAAGCGCGTCCGTGACGTGGCGGACACGGCAGCGATTTTCCTGGTAACTGCAAGCACGACTGTCAGCTGAGCCAATCAACTGCGGCATTGGCAGCGACGTCACAGCGTCAAAGCTTCATAAACGAGTACTTCGCGGGAGTTCGATTCACTTGGCAGCAGCGACGACGCATCTACTTCAACGCTGAACGCCTGTCTGCATTTTCTTGCCGCAGGTTGGTGCTTTAAAATACTATTGTACGAATAGTATTGCATACAATTTACCGTCGCTGCTGCCGGGTTTCTGCGCTTCTGCTTTTTTTTTTTCCTTTTTTTGTGAAGTGAATATTTGTGTTGATAAGGTATGGCCAAAGAAATAGCTAAACTAAAAGAGGAAATGAAAGCTGAACTTGCTCAACTGAAACAGGAATTTAAAGAGCAACTAAAGCAGTATCGTGAAGCATTGGAAAGGGACATGCGCAATGAGATCCGAGAAATGAAAATAGAGCACAAAAATCGAATTCAGAGCATTGAGTTCGGTCACGCCTCAGTTGAAGAACTGAAGGCAAAACTGAGTGCTGAAGAAACTGCAAGACGAAAACTAGAAAATGAAAACATAGCGCTTGAAAAAAGATGTCACGCCCTCGAATGCAGGGCGCGAGAACTTGAAAAACGCCTCGTGCGCTCGGAGCAGTACTCTAGAAACAAAAATCTCGAAATACAAGGCGTCGTAAAGAAAGATAATGAGAATGTGCTGGACACTGTTCAAATGATTGGGAAAGTTATCAAAGAAGAGATTGTCGAAACTGACATTGAAATATGTCACCGTGTACCCACGCGAGACCCAGAAAAATCGAACATCATTGTGCAGTTTAAATCCCGGACCAAGCGCGATGCTGTGCTTAACAAAGCAAAGAAAGCACGTCTTTCTAACAAGGACATTGGAAATGATAACACACACAAAATTTACGTGAACGAGCACCTATGCCCTACCCTAAAGCAACTGCTTGGAACTGCTATCGGTAGAAAACGTGACCATGGATGGAAGTCCGTCTGGTCGTATAATGGCACGATTTTCGCTAAGCAGTCTGACGACGCACCCATTGTAAGAATACAGCATCACGAAGACCTTTCGAAGATATGCTAAGTAGTGTACTTTCTGTTCAAAATGGAATATTTTGATTTTGCTCTACCACAAAATGTTCATCTACGAGATAGCAAGGTTATTTCTGTTTTGCATTTTAATTCCCGTTCCGCTATTCACAAAAGTGACAGTATCTCTTGTCTTCTCAACCAATTTTCTTTCCAGTTCGACGTCATCATGATTTCTGAAACTTGGTTTCAAAATAGCTACGATGTCGTCGGACTGGATGGATATACTTCATTTTACATTAACCGTCAGAATAGGCGAGGGGGTGGCGTTGCCCTCTATACTAAAGATACTTACCATTACGAACTGATGCCAGAATTTACATTCATAAGCCTTGACTGCGAGATGTTAACGGTCAAGGACAAGAAAGGGGTCTTATCAGTAATATACCGCCCTCCGAGCGGAAGTATTGAGACTTTTAGTAGTTGTTTTGGTAAGCTACTGGAATTCTGTTCATTTAATAATGTTCATTTTGTCTGTGGAGGCGACTTCAACATAAATATTTTAGATAACAACAAGCATGTACAGGATTTAAACAATCTACTACTATCATTTGGCTTTACCAATCTGATCACTACACCAACGAGGGTTACTCAATCGACCTCATCTGCCCTCGACCTTCTCATTACAAATATAGAAACGTCAGTGTGTACCGCGGGTACAATTTCTAATGATATTAGTGATCACTGTCCAGTCTTTATGGTGTACTCACTAGATAATAGTATCAAACAAAATACTGAATTAATTACTTACCAACACATTTCTAATGAAGCGCTGGATTTATTCAGTGTAGCTGTAGGTACGCAAAACTGGGATTCTGTGTTAAGAAAAAAAAATGTTAACGAAGCATATAACGAGTTTCTCGAAGTCTTTGTGCGCATCTACACTGCGCACTTTCCATTCAAGCAAGTTAGGAAATCAAAAAAGATACGAAAACCATGGATTATGAGTGAGCACATCAAAATGATAAAAAATAAGAACCGCCTTTATCATGCGTTTTTGCACTCCAGATCAGAAATTAAACTTAAGGAATTCAAGACCGAAAGAAATAAACTGAATAAAATACTAAGGCAAGCAAAAATAGATTACTATCAACGTCTGTTTTCTGAAATCAACAAGAAACGTCCGGATGCGGTTTGGAAAGTAATAAATAGCGTCTTAGGTCGTCAAACTAAAAGTAGTGTACCCAAGTCAATAAGCTATGCAAATTGCGAATTGATCGGTAAAGCACTGGCAGACCATTTCAATACTCATTTTGTGAATGCAAGCGTTACGCACACCCATGACTCCCAAGTCGTGTATTCACGAGATAATTGTGTTTCAGAAACTATATTTATGGAGCCAACTGATGAACGCGAGGTGTTCACAATAATAAAAAATCTTAATAACAGCAAAGCATTAGATATTGACAATTTACAAATTAAGCCCATAAAATACGTCTTACATCACTTGCCATTCATCCGCTCGTTGGTCCATATATTCAATCTAGCAATAGAATCGGCGACTTTCCCAGATGGCATGAAACGAGCTAAAGTATCTGTGTTATACAAACATGGCGATATAAATAATGTTTCTAATTATAGGCCAATATCTGTCCTACCCATTTTTTCCAAAGTGCTAGAAAAAATTATTGCTACGCGCCTAACAAAGTTTTTAGACAGACATGACGTATTAACAAACTCGCAGTTTGGCTTTAGAAAAGGTAGATCGACTGAGGCAGCCCTTTTATCCTTGAAAGAAAGTATTGTGCAAAGCATAGACAACGGAGAATTCGCCCTCGGGCTCTTCATTGATTTTAGCAAGGCATTTGATTGCCTCAGTCATGACATTCTTAAATATAAACTATCAATCTATGGAGTACGCGGACATCCACTCACTTTAATGGAATCGTATCTCAGAAATAGAACTCAGTGTGTATGTATTAACAACGTCCTATCTTCTTTTTTAACACTTACAAATGGAGTACCGCAAGGGAGTGTTTTGGGCCCACTATTATTTAACTTATATATTAATGACTTAGTAAATATAGATCCTACAGTTGATTTCTTTATATATGCGGATGATAGCACTATACTCTTCAGGGGAAAGGACGCAAAGGAACTAGTTATCAGGTGTAATGCATTGCTAATGAAACTATCTGATTGGTCACTTTCAAATGTGATTAGAATTAACCCCACTAAAACGAAAGCTATTCTTTTTAGAGCCAGAAACAAACCTTTTCAGTTGGAACATTCAATCTCTTATTTAGGCAAACATATAGAACTAGTTAATGAGCACAAAATCCTTGGAGTAATATTTTCATGTCATTTGAGTTGGGATGCTCATTTTAATAACCATCGAAACAAGTTTTCTGCAGTTGCCGGTGTACTATCTCGCTGTAGAGCTTACATGCCGACAAAAGCCAAGCTACAAATTTATCATGCATTGTTCACCTCGCAATTTAATTATTGTAGTTTAGTATGGGCAACCACAACGCAAACTAACATAAATAAAATAGTTACATTACAAAAGACGCTTCTTCGACACATTGCTAATATCGAACCCCGATCAACAACAAAAGCATTGTCACATACATATCAAATCGTATGGGTAGATCGATACTATGAATATCGTCTTTTACAAATGTTCTATTTTGCAGGAAAAGAATGTAGAGATTTTCTTTCATCGCTAGCGACCTTGCAACACCATGACATACCTGTGCATCTCAGAAACCCTGAACCTTGGCTCGTACCGCGCTTTCGTACCGAATATAAGTTGCAATCTATTAAACACAATTTGCCGAAAATTCTAAATAATCATGTTCATGCTACTAATTTCTCTCGTAAACAGTTGAAGATGTATTTCGTTAACCTGTAAACATATATATTCATGTATAGCAATGTATATAACATGACCATGTTTTTGTCTTTTTTTGTTTTGTTTTATTTGTAAAAAATGTCTGTTGTTGAATTTTACATATCCTGTCATAAGCATGCATCTGAGTTGTAAATTTGTTTAGTTTATGTCTTTGTTTAGTAAATTTTTTGCTTTAGTTTTATACCAAAAAATGTTACTGTTATCGCTCTGCCATGTGCAACGCCTCCTGGGTCCAGTCAAGCTGCTGACAGCAGCTTTTAGCCCCGGAGGACGTTTCTAGTCTGTACTAGAAGAAGAATAAACTTGAACTTGAACTTGGAGAGGGACGAGGACTTGTGCATTGCGACATGGATGCATTTCGTGCCTCGGCACTGCGGCCATCAGTTTTCTTGCTCGGTGGGTCCGGTACGGCGACGCATTGGAGAAAGCGAGCGACGACGTGGAGATTGTGAGTGGCGGGTTGACGCGGGTGGGCGATCCGGGCAAAAGGAAGAGTTAGGAGGGCTGGAAGGCGAAGATGAAAACTGAGCGGGGAAAGGTGGCGCTCGCCAGGTGCTCCGAAAAGGAAACGTGCGACGACGGCAACGGCGCGCCACATGACCAGCACCACCACAAGCAAAACATATTTGGCAGTCATCGAACGTGCACCATTGTTGAGGGTAAGCTACGACTCGTGGCTGAGAAGTCGGAAAATGCTGTCGGTCTGGTAGCAGCATAGGTGGCGGTGAAAAGGTTGGTGGTCGATGCATAGGGGGCGGCAAGAGTATTTGTGGACAAGCTCGGGAACTGCTTCTGCGTACGTGAGAGGCGCAGTGACTAGTAGGCCTGAGAAGCTTGCTCCTCGATGAAGTCGCATAGCGTTGATGCGTAAGCGGGTGGTTTCTCCGGGACGCAAGACGTTAAAGATAGCTGGTGAGCGACCTCTGCGGAAACGAACTCCTGAATCATAAGAAACAGAGTAGCATGGTCGTCACCGACTCCAAGGGTGGACAGAGTCAGCGGGCGCAGGGGGACGTCTGGTGTGAAGCCGTTGCCTGCGCAACTCGTCGTAACTCTGACACAATTCTATCACTTTGACGACAGTGCGAATACTCTTCGATAATAACATTTAAAACGCATCGTCCTCAATACCCTTCTTTATGTGTTTGATCTTCTCCTCCTCTGACATCGACGGGTTCATCCGTTTGCAAAGGTGAACAATGCTCTTAATGTCGCTCGTAAAATTCTCTCCCATCTCTGTTTTGCACGAAGCTTCCGTACTACTGGCCGAGCGAAAACATGCGTAAAGCTGGTATTGAAGACCAACCGCGTAGTTAGATCGGATTCATGGTTTAGAAACCATAGTTTCCCAACGTCCGAGAGATAGAATGCAGCATTCCACAACTTGGTAACATCGTCCAACAGGTTATGGGCACTCACTCGCTCGTATGAGGACATCCAATCTTCAACGTCTTTGTCGTCTGTGCCGGAGAAGATAGGGGAGGAGGAAGAGGAGTAGATTTTAATGAAGCGAAGGGAGGCGAGGTCGGCCTGGAGAGCGTGTCTCTAGCGTGCTACCCCTCACTGGGAGAAGGGGAAGTGCGAGATACAGGGAGAGGTATATAGGTGGCAGGTGATTATGATATCCTACAATGAGCTACTATTTACACACGTCGTCCAATACACAGTTGTGCACTTTTCACACACTACACGAAGGAGTAGTGCTGTCCACAAAAAAACATCATCGCGCCAACACATTTCGCACTTTTTTCACTTTTCAAGTCCTGATTTCACAGGTCCTAGAGACGACCGTCTCAACTCGTCTCACACATCAAGCTCCAAAGTGATGTTATGGTGCGCTGGACATGGTCAACCCTTCTCTACGCGCCAAAAACCTTTGCTTCCGAAAAGAGGCGGGAGTCCAAACAGTCAACACTACGCTTTAATGTCTTTCGCTCGGCCACATATTGAGGGCACACGCAAAGTATGTGGTCTATCTCGCTGACACAAGGAACGGGCCCAAACCAGGGTGGGTGGCGCCGTTGGAGGAGTTGGAGCAGTACCGCTTGCATCGTTGAGCATGATGGGAGGAAGAGTGCGACTGAAGTTCCAGGGTGGTCGAAACCCAGCAGGCTCCACCACTTGCTAAGAGGTTTATTAGCAACGGACGCAGGCGAACGGGCAGCAGACACAAGTGTTCGGCCAAGGACAGCAACCACGAGCTCATGCCGGTGGCGATGCTGCTAAGGCGCAGGCTACTCTTCTTTATTACAGTGGAATACACGGAATGTTTCACTAATCTCGTAGTTACGCTTCGCTTTCTTGGTCTTTATGTCGAAAAGAAGGTTACGCTGGGAATTGATGTGATATCTCCATTAATAATGCGAAAAGCACCTTCAGTTATATAAATGCTGCAGAATCTATTCAGCAGGCTCACCTGTCTTGTCGAAAAACACTTTTCTAGCAAATGAAAGCATGGATTGGACCACCAGGTGCTTCAACACCTAATTTTTTAAATATTTTATAAAGAATGTAGGCGAAGATTGTTGAAAATGTTGACCCTCTTTGAAGGTGTTTTTGCTTAAAGTCATTAGCACCCAAACAGTGCAACCTTAGTAGAGGCAAAATTATATTGCCGAACTGCACGGAAAAAGTCCGGTTTGTCATGTAGTACAACTTTCTATCAATGAAAAATAAATTGCCCATCTTAAATTTTTGGCAATCGGCGTGAGCCTAATGAATAACTTGTGTGTATACGTAGGTAGATACATCTGCTATTCAAGAGGTTCTCTACCAGGACACACATCATCAATCCTCTCTCATGGTGCGCCACCGAGAAGGTTCGGTGCATGTCGTGAGTACCTTGTACTGCAAGATTTTTTGTAATGATCGTGCAATGCGGTATCCTTACCTCACAAGGAATCGCATCTGCACAATACTCTTGGCCGCAGGTCATAATGTAGAACCGGCGCTTGCTTATTTTATGTGGTTCTTGCGGATAATGCTTTGGTCGTTTTCCTCATCACATAGGGTGCCTTCTGCTCGGTATTGCAACGTTCTAAAGTTTAATAGACCACAACACGACGAATAACGTCCAGTTCCAATATCAAGTTTAGCGCTGCAGTAATATATATAGCAGGAACAACATTAGGTAATTTCGGTGTATCGGTTTGTGCTAATTTCTGCCAGTGGTGGCCGCGCCAAATTAACGACCCGCGACTCACCTTAGATTTCAAAAAGTCAAATTTGTGCGTCGGCCGCTCGTCGTATGGGGCTATAGTTTGGTCGAAGAGAATTCTTGACTAAGACAAGCTTTCTCGGTAACTAAGAAGGACCGAGAGCAAGACCGCCAGAATTTTTTATTAGAATAAAGAACTCTTACCAAAAGTCGCACATTTCAGTTAGTAGTGAATATTAAGTCGCCGCATTCAGGAAAGACCCGCCTTCAGGAGCTAACACAATCTATTAAGGCGCGAATGACATGACCTCTAGATAACAATGTTTTACGAATGCAGAGTGGGCCATTGGTCTGGTAGCGCTTCCAGAGAAATCCATCTGTCGTGCAGAGTGCCTATGCTGCCTTCAATCCGTCAATCTCTTGAGCATGTTTCACACTCAAATTCACACTCGCGCGATAATATGCACGAGCTCAAAAATACGCGAAAAAACTCAGTATTCACACTACACAACAGCAACACGAATATATTAACGCATTATCTATCGGCGTTTTATTCAGGCAGTTGCTATACGCAAGGCAGTATGTTACACGAAACATCTTATAAAATACATCAAATCTGAAATATTTATGAAATACCATTTGTTGACGTCCAGTACCCCAAAGACTTCTCATTGTTTTACTCAGAAAAATTATTAGAGATATTACTTTAAAAAATGTGGCACTACTAAAATATTCACGCTAACTTTAATTCTGTATTAGGAAGGTATCATCAACCACGAGCTAAGAATAAAGCCTCTACCGGAAGACGAACGTTCACTGCAAGGCCGAATACTGCACAAGATCTACAAAGTACAAGAAATAAAGGGCACCTATGCGAATATTGGTAAGCAATATTATTTCCTCCTTCTGTAAATATTTTCCTACCAAACAACCCGAAAAAAATCATTTAAAGGCAGTGTTTACATTTGAGATGAACAGGTGTGTTGTTTACGTATCCTAAAAATTTCCGCTATGTATGTTTTTTACCATGCTCGTTACCTTGCTCAAAACAAGACTCACGCAAGTAGTTGCAGTCGACGTTCAATATCAGTCTAATTCGCACATAGCGCGGAAGAATGAGCGGAATGGTGAGAAAATGCTATTTGGCGTCTCCGCGACAGCGAACGAATTAGGAACGCAGCCAAAGCTTGCGTACTGTTACCAGCAGGTACGCAAGTTGTGGCTCAATTCTTGATTCTTGTAATAAGTTGCTTTCCGAGTAATTTGTGCTGCCATTCTAAGTATAGTAAGAATATTTGGAGGTCAAATAGGAATAGGAGAAGTTATCTGCGGTGTGTAACACGGCAAATAATTTCTCAAGGGTGAGTTACGTTCCAAGGTCTGTAAAAATGTAACACTCCTTGACGACCGGGAAAATTAGGTCCGCACTCAGCGGATGTCTGTGGTCCATCTGCGTATAGACCTACCACCGTTCGTCACGCACGCGCAATGAGGCGGCGCTTTTAAAGTACGGATGACCGACAGGTGAGCGGTGTTTCCCCAGCCCGCACTGAAATGCAGGAGACCATTGCGTTTCAAATTCTATTTGTCGTTACGTAGCGCAGTTATGAATTGCGTACTTTGTTGATAAGTTCCTGGTACATTTTAGATGAGCTTAAATGCAGAGCGAAAGACTTTTTATATCAGGCATATTTTTCAATCACACACAGCAGCAACTACACAATCAGTGTACCCACACCATTGAAATTCAAGTTGACGAGCAATCCTGAAGCGCTTCATTTATTTTAGCAATGACCAATAGTGGAGGAATAATATCCAAATCTGTCGAGCTTATGTCGAAATAAGTTGTGCAACACAGTTGTTAAGGTATTGTGCAACATATGCGTTAACAGAGTTGCTTTGGCAGCATATAAGGGAGGCAGCAGCACAAAATGGCAGCGACGGGCTGCGAGCAATCAAGGTTATAGCACGTGGCACAGAGGTACCCCAATGTTAGAGAAAACAGGAATGATCCTTTTAATTTTCTGTATTTTATTACTCCAAACCAAGGCACCACGTGCAAACACGGTGCATTGTGCGAGAAATTTTATTCAACCTTGTTTTTAACTACATGTCCTTAAAACTGGTGTTGAGCGTGTTTGCCAATAGCTAGATTTCACTAAGGATGAACACTAGGAAAATCTACAGCGTAGCATTGACAGAGTAAATGCATTCTACCCAAGACACAGCAAGTGTTACGCTGGGTAAATGATGCATCAACCAACTAGCGAGCAAAATTAATTGCACTTTACTTGAGAAAATGCAAACTCAAGAAAAAAATTTGTCGCAGTTTCACCCGAAAGGCGAAGCACCAATTGCGATAGAAAATTAGCAGAGAGCTATACGGAGTAAGGATAGTAGTTTTATCAGCTGTATAAACTTACCCGGCCGGGCCGGGTAGAGGAGTTATTTCACGGGCTCGGGCCGGGCTCGGGCATGGCGTGTGCTTTTTCACCCGGGCCCAGGCCGGGCTCGGGCTTTCTGCGAGTTATTCTCGGGCTTCTCAACTCTGAAAAACGTGTATTTTTCAGTCTCGGGCCGGGTTCGGGCCGGTATCGGGTCGGGCTCGGGCCGGGCTCGGGCTTAAGGTGAAGGGGTGGCGGGCCGGGCCGGGCGGGTAACGTAGATTATTTCCGGGCCCGGGCCGGGCCCGGGTCTCGCCATAAGAGTTTTGATCGGGCTCGGGCGGGCTACCCAATGTAAAAACGGGCCCGGGCCGGGCCCGGGCCGCAAAAATCAGCCCGTGCAGTGCTCTACGCCTCCCCTCCCTCCCTCCCGTCCCCTCACAGCCTTTCGCGCGACGGAAGAAGTTGCGTTTACTCTCTATATATGGAAAGGAGGAAAGAGACGCTTACTTCTGCAGCCCTTCAGGGAGCACGGCGCAGAACGCGCGTTTGCTCTCCGACGTGTGTTCGCTCCCCGGGAAAGCGCACGTCCCTCACGCCCTTTCATTCGCACATACAGCGTCCGGAGCGCGGCGACGATTTCATTGCCGTTGACGTCATACGGAACCTCACGGCGACGGCGACAACGACGGCGACCTCGACGGCAGAAATCTGCTTTGGAGTGTCCATAGAATTTCTATCGTAATAAAAGAAAACTGCGAATACGTCCAAACAGCAATGAATGCGCATAGCCACGAACACGTTCCGTTATTACATTGTGATGTACTATCAATGTTGAAGACCGAGACTGACGTCCGTCGGTTGCGGTTTATTCTATAGTTTCCTCTTCTTCTATAGTCTTCAATACACTCCCGCGGCCGCGTTGAACTGGTGCGCTTTCATACGGTAGATACGCTGCACATGACGTCGGTTTGGTTGACGCAAGCCTTGAAGTTGCCTCACTTGTGGTCCAGCTTATACCCTAAGATAGATAGGAAGCGCTTGAACTAGTTGGGCCATGTCGGCCAGGTTAGCGGCGGACGACTACGACGAGGGCTGCTGTAGTTTTGACGGAGAAAAGCCGTTAGGGCGTGCTGTCGTCGCGCTCGTGCCACACGGTAATACGACACGGTAATACGACAAATGAGGCAGTGCAGGGTGACATGGGTTGGGCCTCTTTTGAAGTCAGAGAAGCACAGAGCAAAATTAGTTTTGAAGAAAGGCTCAGGAACATGGATGAAAGTAAATGGGCGGCTAAAGTGCACAAGTATCTCTACATGAAAAGCGTGGACACAGAATGGAGGAAGAGGTCAAGGAAGTTGGCAACCAAGTACAGGATAATCGAAACTGTAAATAGACAACCAGGGGTCATCAGAAAGAAAGTGAGAGAAATAGAGACCGTGAATTGGATGCAAAGAATGGAAACAAAAAAAACACAGCATATCCACGGGGTGAATGATGATGAGTGGGCGAAGCTCCGGAGGGAATCATCGGATCTCCCGCTTAAGGGGACGCTAGCACAAACGCGTTAGAAACGTGCAGTACTCTCTAGTAAGGGGGAGCGGCCACAGCGTCTTACGCAGCCATTTACACATGCCGGAACGTGCACCGCGTTTGCCGACGCCATCACATGACTGCTGAGAGAGTATACCCCTCCCCGGATTCATAAACGCTCCTCGACTTGAACTTGACTTGCCACCGCCTTGGGCAGCGCGTTCGAAACGCGTTGAAGGTAAGGCGGAGAGGCCACAGCGTCTTACACCAGCTTCTTACACGTGCCGTAACGCGCTAGCACAAACGCGTTAGAAACGCGCTAGAAACGCGGCCTTTCGTTAATGTTGGGTATTTATTGCCATCGTGGTGCGTGTGTCTATGTGCGCTTCGTGACGTAGTGGTTAGCGCCGCGCGTTCGGAAGCGAGGGGTCCCTGGTTCGATTCCGCGCTACGGACACAACTTTCGGAATTTTTTTTCATAAAACGCCGAAAGCGTTCTCCGGAATCCGGAAGCTGGCTTCTGGAACCGGAAGTGGAAACGGAAGCGGAAGCGGAACCGGAAGCGGAAGTCGGCTTCCAGTTATACTATACGTATAGATATATATGTATATATGGGTATACATACATATACGGACACACAACGCCATCTATTGAGCAATTCATAAAACTAGACGTGGCTACCTACTACGACGGGGACGAACGAGTGCCGCTATAAGGAGCTTCGCCCCTAAAAGGACAATGGAGATTTACAAGAATGAGAAGAAAGAAATTAGAAGGGAAAATTTGTACGATAACACAAAGGGCAGTGCCTTGCTATTTGAGGCTCGAGCCGGTTGCCTAAGGACGAAAACATATCGGAACAAATATTCGGAACTATATGAGACATGTGTATGCTGCAGTAAAGATCCAGAGACCAACCACTCAGCACATCCTAATGGAATGCGACGGGATCCACCCGGCGAGAACCGTAGGTAACGTGCAACTCCCAGAAGCGCTTGGGTTTAAAGTGGAAGGAAACAAACAGATCAGCCGTAGAGATCAGCAAGAGAAGATTAGAGTACTGGTGGAAAAAAAGCAGGGAAAATATGGATACGACCTGATCTCTTAAAATCATAGGCAGCGGTACAAGGTAAATTTTTGAAAAATAAAAATAATGAGAGGTATACAAAAATGATGGATAAAGAACATGTATAATATACCTGATTAAATCAAGCAGGCTAGGTGACTATTTGTCGTCGCCCCGTTTCAAAGGGGATGCCAATAAATCATCATCATCATCATCATCATGGCATGCTTTCCTCGGCGCAACAAGTATATACTCTCTAATCGTCGTTTTGAGTCTGCAGCAACCTGACGAGCTTACTGCGGCGCCGGCAGTTGCGGTTGCTGTTGGCGTCCCACCAGGCTGGAACAGAAGGCCAGACTTCATTTGACGGTGCGCAGATGACCAAAGGAGCGGTCAGAGGAGTTTCTTTCATTGTCTCCTTGGGCCTGCACATGAACGGCAGGTTGTCCATGTCCGTCATGCTCTTGATGGAGGTGCCACGAGTGCGTCCACTGGTACATTGGCGCGGCGGTACACTCTAGGTCATGTCAGTACCGGTGGAGTTGGACACTTTTTGTCGTTTTTGGATGAAGTTGTCAAGCTTGTAGTCTTTAGGCACATCTGGCGGTGGCGGACTCTGCGGTGTAGTTGGCGGGAAATAGCTAGGTTTGTCGATGAATGTGGGCCCTCTGTTGGGAGACGTCCGCACTTTCACGTATGATCGGGTCGCTGACGCTGTGCACATGCTGGTTGGTCTCAGGACTACGGTTTCGAGACCTGATTTGCCGGTGATGGTCGGTCTCCACGTTGCGGTGGCGGTCGAGCGATGAGCAAGAGCGATGGCGTCTCTGTTCGCTGTATTGTATTTGATCCCCTTGCTCGAGGCTGAACAGCTTGCGCGTTTCGTTTTCGGGTCGCTTTTCAAGCAACGTTTCGTTTTCGCTTGTGCTCGTGATCTGGGGACCCGTATTGGGGATCACCTTGTCGTTGTTGAGGAAGAGCTGACGAGGTACCACCGCGTCGGTCTGGAACTTCGGTTGTTGTACGCGCGATGTCGGTGGTCTGACCTTTGCGCGGTCCTCGGTCTGGAACTTCGGTTATTGTACGCGCGATGTCGATGGTCTGACCTTTGCGCTGGCCTCGGGCTGGAGCTTCGGTTGCTGTACGCGATGTGTCGGTGTCAGTGATCTGGCGTTTGCGCTGACGTTCGCCTGCTTACCGGGTGTACAGACTGGGTGTGCTGCCTGCTGTCCTACGAAAGGGCTGTCGGCAGTCGGTAGAGATCCGATGACGGCGCGAGAATTCATGCGGAAACGAACGCGGCTGATGGCGTGGCATAAAGCTGCATAATGATAGTTCTTTCGTTGCAATTCGACAAAAGCTTGGAGGAATATTGGATATTCGCATATCAGCCGTCTTGGCGGACAGCGCAGCACGAACAAATTGTGCTCACAAGCGATAAATTCTGGCCTTGTTTCTTCGCCTCTTCTGGCGCAATCCCACCAGGAAGCTTCCTGTCGCGCGAGGAACCACGTGTGGTCGGCGACGAGATCGGCATGTTCAGACTGGATCTCTCGCCGCGCGTGACGAAATGCTCGTTGCCGCCCACCAACTCTAGTTGCGCTGAAACTCTTTACGCCTCTTCTCGCAGGTTTGTTCCGAATTCATGGTTGGTGCAAGAGAATTTTCTATGTATCTAAAAAAATATCCGAGGCACTTAAGCGCTTGTTATGAGTTGTGAATGAGAAAGGCATTAATGTCCAATTGAAAGCCACTGAACGTTTTGCACGAGTTTTGTAGTTTAGCTGCTGTCTCACTGCATCGGATCGAGGCACCTGCACTTTGCGTTTTTGTGCTAAATGTTCACTACGTTCATCGCCGCCACTCAACGCCGCTCCATTCCATTTCGCGTTTTCGAACCAACAGACGCTCACGTTCTAAGCCACACTTCGCTGCACATCGAGGACGTTATGCATTGCGTCCCGTACCTACTCCATCGAGACGCACTGGTGACGTTGCGTCGTTGCGATGCCCTCTCCCCTCACGCAACACCTGGAGCGCCATAGTAGCAGCACGAGTTCGATTTCGCCCCCTCTAGTCCACCGTGATATACCTACCTATACATCTTCCTTTTGGCGCCGCAGGCGGCCTCTTACATATGACTGTGGGGCAACTGAAGTTTTGAGATAGGGCCAACTTAAATATTGAAGGTGAGCCAACCTAAATTTAGGGTGGGCCAACCTAAAATTTGGGTGTGTGCCAACTAAAATTTGGAGGTGAAGCAACTTGAAATTTGGGGGTAGCCAAATTGAACTCTGCGGATGGGCCAACTTAAATTTGCAGATGTGCTAACTTGACATCTGGTAGTAGGACAACTTGAAATTTAGGGGTCGACCAACTTAATCTGGGGGTGTGCCAGCTTGACATTTCGGTGTTGGCCTACTTGAAATTCGGGGTTGGGCCAATTTAAAATTTGGGGGTGGTCCTACGTGAAGTTTGGACTTGGGCCAATAAAAATTTGGGGGCAGGCCAACTTAAAAATTTGTTGTGGGCTCACTTGAATAGGGGGCAGCCCACCTGAAATTTGGGAGGGTACCAACTTGAAATTTGCATTAGGTCCAACTTAAATTTGGGTGTGGGCCAACTTAAAATTCTAGCTTCGACGAACTGAAGTCTTGGGGTACACCAACCTAAATTTGGGGGTGGGGCAACTAGAAATTTGGATGTGGGCCAACTAAAATTTGGGGGTATGCTTGTTCATACTTAGACAACTCCGATGGAGTTTCTTCATTATTTTCATACAACGAAAATCAGTCTCTGACCGATTGGTGCGACGATGACTTTTTTGTTGCATGACGTCGCGCAATGTAGATTTTCCAGTGTGAACTTGCATCTGTATTTGTGCTGTAGCTTCGTTGCATATGTACAATCTAACGTTCGCGTTGTCGATAGCGAAGTTTTTTTCCTTGATGCGCACTTTTCGGGAATTCCTTCAGTTTCTTGAAACTGCTTTAGAGCGCTTCTAACTACTAAACGGCCGCACCGTGTCTCATCATTGCCTCAAATCTGTCAGGAGGTGTTCAGAGAGTGTGACATTTTCCATGAAGCACTGCGAATAAACTAAAGGTAGCGACATTCCTCCTCTCCTGGCCTCTTCTTCTCGCAACTTGCTCTCTCAGTTTGCAGTTCTTCGTTGCGGCGATTGAGGGGCTATGCTCTGCGAACAAGAGCAACTGTCGAGGCATCGGTGCTAGCCAAACAAAAAAAAAACAAGAAAACAACAGGCACGACCGGTGGCGCGGGGACGCTTGCATGTTTGTTTGAGTGGTAAAAGTGCGAGAGCAACCACGTCATTTGCTCCACCAACAGGAAGGCGTGGATAGGCCCCGGACCTCCTCTCCTGGCCTCTCTTGCAGGATGAGGCAGCAAGATAAAATGATGTTGCTACCAAATCTTTCTTCAGGAACCTTCGTCACCGTCACTTATTAGCAGCTCCAGAATCCACTACCTGATCTGGCAACACTGTCTAAATACACAAAAATGGCTCCGACATCCAGGTTTACGGCATCTCTTTTGCTTGGTGCTGTGATACCCCTTTGTGGCGTCGAATCGAGGTGTTTCGTGGAAGCCAAAAGGGTCCTCGCTGCCAGTCACCTTGTTTTGCTCGGTCTGAAGGATTTGAGTGATAATATCGCGGAAATAGCTGCTCTGAGTGTGAAAATGTCCAGCCTATTCATTGAGTTGTGTCAGATTTTAAATACGAAGCATTTCTTGGCGAACATTTGCTACTTTAACAGTATCTATCTAGCCGCCTACGTCTTTGTGCTCTCATGGTCGTTTCGTTAACTTGGTATGTACCAAAATTGGCACAGTATGACAAGAGTGGATGACGAGCATAAATGACTGGTCATGACATAAATGTCATGAAATGCATGTCATGTAGGTCATAACAGTTACCCAGCGAAAAAGATTAACACTCAAAAATCACTGAAATTGGTTCAGACAGGAGTACTAAATGAAGGAAACAGTAAAGGATGCTGGCAGAAGTCGTAGTCATTAGCATGACTCAGCAAAAATGACAATGACTCGGCGAAAAACGTTAACACTCAAAAGCCACTGAAATGGGTTCTGACATAGGTACTGAGTGAAGGAAAGACTAAAGGACCATGGTAGAAGTCATAGTCATGACCATGACTCAGCTAAAATGACGATGACTCGGCGAAAAAAGATTAACACTCAAAGAACCACTGGAAGGGTTTCTGAAGTGGGCACTAAGTGAAGGAAACATTAAAGCATGATAGTAGAAATCATAGTCATGAGCATAATTCAGCATAAATGACAATGACTCGGCAAAAAACGTTAATACTCAAAAGCCACTGAAATGGGTTCTGACGTGGGCACTGAGTGAAGGAAAGACTAAAGGATTATAGTAGATGTCATAGTCATGACCATGACTCACCTAACATGACAATGACTCGGCGAAAAAAGATTAACACTCAAAAATCACCTCAATTGGTTCGGACGTGGGTACTAAGTGAAGGAAACGCTAAAGGATGGTGGTTGAAGTCATAGTCATGAGCATGACTCAGCAAAAAAATATTAACGCTCAAAAACCACTGTAATGGCTTCGGACATAGGCACTAATTGAAGGAAACACTAACGGATATTCTAGAAGTCATAGTCATGACCCTGACTCAACAAAAATGAGATGGACTCAGCGAAAAAATATTAACACTTAAAAACCAATGGAATGTGTTCGGATGTGGTACTAAGTGAATGAAAAGGCTAAAGGTTGGTGGTCGAATTCATAGTTATGTGCATTACTATGGCTTTCGCCTTAAGGTCTCTTAGGTGTAGCTAAAGATACTCTTGAGGACTCATGACATGAATGCCTTGACATACGTGTCATGTAGGTCATGAAAGAGTCTTGGTGCTCTTACGGTCGTTTCATTAACTTGGTAGGCTCCCCGCACACCGCTTCGCATAACATTGATTCCTACAGGGCGTGGGATCTGCCATTTTTTTAAGACAGCCTTTCAAATGAACCGGAGATTAAAAAAGGAAATGTTTGGGCGTAGCGGGCATCCAAAAGGTGCAAGCTCTTGTTCGCGACGTTGCTCCACTGCTACAGGTACAATATTTGACTGTTTTTGGCTTTGATAGGCAACTCGACACTGCCACTCGTGTTGCAGTATATTTTAAGTTTCAGTTTCCGTTGATTATTCTATAAATACAGTGAATGGGTTACAGGTGATATATAGACGAGGGTCCCAAAGTCAAAGACTGCAACGGGACCCTCGGATAATAATAACAACGAAAAAACGTATCAAAATTAAGCAAGTTGCACAAGCCAAAAAAGATCAATCGCGTAAAATACAACATAGAGAAATTAAACAAAACAATTGTTAGTATAAACAATCGTATAGTGCATCAAAATGCTGTCCATACATAAAATTGGCAAAGATAGCGTGATTATTGATGTAATCTTAGTAATACAAGTAAAAAAGCTTAAGGGCATGACTGAATGCATGAAAGATGAAGATTTAATGGTGTTGGGCAAATCATTCCATAGGTTTATGGCCGTGCGTCCATAATTAGAATGAACCATAGGTAGTAGAAAATTGTAGTTACATGCAAACCTGGTTTTGATATTATTAATGAGATAGCTGTAAACGATGAATTCGTATGAAAGATGTTTATTAAGTAAATTATAGAATATACTTGTAAGACTATATTTGAAGAAGCTCGACACAAGAAGGATGTTCTTTTCACGAAGTAACAGATTAGCACTCGCGAAAAAACCGGTGTTGGTGATAATGCGTATTGCTTGATTGTGTAATTGCTGAATAGACGAGATATGACAGTAATATGTATTTCCCCAAGAAACAATGCCGTAATTAATGTGACTGTGAATGAAAGCAAAGTATAATGATACTAACGCGTCTTTGGAAAAACGCGCTCTTGATTTGAATAACGCTCTGATCGCGAAGGTATACTTTTGCTTAATGAAGGCAATGTGTTGAGAAAACTTCAGGTTAGAGTCTAATTTGATGCCCAAAATTGATACGCAGTCTGAGACAGGAATGTGATCACCATATAGAGTTATTTCAGGCATGCTAGGTAGTATTCTTTGGCTTGATCGGAAAATCATGAAATGAGTTTTCGTAGGATTAATATTAAATGATTGGAAGAACACCATGCAACAATCCGTTCAAGCTCATTGCTTAGTTTAAAGATTAAGGTTGCTAAAGATTTGTTGCACACGGAGATGGTAGTATCGTCTGCATGAAGTACAGAATGTGCAGATTTAGGACACGTGGGTAAATCATTAATATTGGTGCACAGTATGATATCGCGCATCAAAAGGACATCAGGAACAGGTGTAGCAACGTAATCACCATCGGGCACCGGGAAAGATGATAGAAAATTGACGAAAATCAAGGTTTTAGGCGGCAGGCGGACGAAGGCGGTCGTACTAAAGTTGTTCGGCAGTTCAGCACGAATATGCGCGAATAGAGGAAGTTCGAGGCAAAGGGTACCGGTGGAACAGTCGATCAGAGCTGAATGCACCGTAAGAAAGTCTAGTCTGAGGATTAGGTCATGGGAACAATTGGTCAGCACTGTAAAAAGAACTGGAACATGGCGGTCGGCGATACTTATCCGGGAAGTGCACATTCCAGTGACGGCAACAGTGCTGCCATCGGCGACGTGTATCGCTCGTGTAGTAGCAGGCGTGAGACCCTTCTTCAGTTGACGAAGGAGAGTAAAGTATTGAAGGACTCAGGTATTACTCATTATGGGCACCTGGGCTCCAGTATCTAATAACGCCGTCAAAGGGACACCGTCGACGTGAACATCAAGTAAGTTCTTGTTCGTTGGGAGCGTCAATGGAGGATTTTGACACGACGAAGATACTGCAGCGCTACGCACAGGAGCTGCATGGTCTAGTTTTCCGTCCGGGAGGGTCCATAATTGGTCGGCGACGAATAGCGGCGTGGCTGGGGCGACGGGCACCGATGGTGCCGAGGTGACGTCTAGCGTGCGGGACGACTGTCATCGACGGATACGTCAGTGGTAGAAGGCATACGGCGAGGCGAGTAGCGGCGAGGGTCGGCATATGGGCGAGGAGACGGGGAAAAGTAGCTCGAATACGGCGATCTCCAGGAGGTGCGGGAGTGGCGAGCGACGTGGCCAATGCGGTGGCAACGAAAGCAAATGGGCTTGTCCGGAGTTCTCCACTCTGTAGGGTTGCGGTATCTGGGAGGGGAATACAGATCGCTGCGAGGCGCAGCTGTCGGCACCAGTCGGGTGTCACGTCGGGAGACGGAGCAGGCAGCAGGAAAACCGAGGTTGGCCAATTCTAGCCGCACAACTTCCTGAACGAGTGAGATCACTGGGGCTGGTTGGTCAATGGTGGGGTCAAGTGAGCGTGGATGGAACGGGGTAGGACATGCAGCCTCGAGCTCGTGGCGAACAATACGTGTGACGGTCTCATTGGAGGGGGGTGCAGCGGTAATGGCGACGCAGGACCACGTCGCAGCCGTGTTAGGGAGCCGGGAGAACTGTGGAATGACACGGCTGCTTTTGGCGAGCTCAAAGCGGTGGCATTCCTTGACAATGAGGTCGATGGTGGACACATTGTTGAAGATCAACAAATTGAACGCGTCGTCCGCGATCCCTTTGAGAACGTGACCTACCTTGTCAAATTCAACCATGTTCTCGTCGACTTCCCGGCAAAAAGCGAGCACGTCTTGTATGTACGAGACATACGATTCAGTGGAAGACGGTATACTCGGGTAGCAAGCTCTTTTCTTGCAGCCAGCTGCCGACCGGTCGGATTTCCAAAGAGGTCGCGGAGCTTCTCCTTGAAAGCGTCCCAACTAGAGATGTCCTGCTCCTGTTTCCGGAACCAGACACGAGGTGTTCCGCCCAAGTAGAAGAGGACATTCGCTAGCATTATGGTAGGGTCCCAGTAGTTGTTTCGGCTAACACGCTCATACATGCCGAGCCAGTCATCAACGTCGACATGATCTTGACCAGAGAATATGCCAGGATCGCGGGGTGTGGCAACCATGACGTACGTTGTGGTTGGAGTAGCAGTAGTATCAGCAGACGAGGTGGCGTCACTGGGAGCCATGATGGAAAGCTGGACGGTGCAGCCGCTGCGGAGCTCCGTGGCGAGGACGGGGAACGGCACGCTCAACCAAAATGTTACGCGAACGAAGGATTAAGTACAGCAGACTATATACAAAGTATATTTACAAAGGATAGCAGCGCTGGCTAGTTCAGCCGACAGCTCGAAAGCAAAGAGCAGTTTGCTCTTTGGCGGAGTCATCTGTATTAGTGTAAATGCATGAATTGGAAAGGGCTGAACCAGTTGCAATAAAAGTTAACTGTGTGCACAGTGTAGGAAGGCAACCTAGTGGTGCCGTGTGCAGATAGAATACTCAAAAGCTGGAACAAGCGTTGTTTGCAGTTGATTATAATTGCTTGCGAGCCAATAAACTGACAACCCACGCGTTAAAACAGAAAACAGCATCCTGTGCTTGTACCGCTAAACTAAAGTAAACTATGAAAAACACATGGCGCTTCGCGGCATAACGTGTGTCATGATCGATTTGAGTCCTTCTGAGGCAGTTATAATTCCTACTACCGCGCCTGCACACAGTAGTACATTACCGAGAATATTCCTTCTTAAAGCATTAGTTACGCTAATGTTAGGGCAGAGAACTATAAACGAACTAAACCCAAATGAAGCTTGTGCGTACATCACTATATAATTTATAAATGCGCCTGCCTGAAAAAGTACACTCCGTGATTGAAAACGCCAGTAAGAGATTTAATATGAACAAAAAGAAAGCGATGGTCTACTCGCCGGGAATAGAGAAGACGACCCGAGTGAAGTGTTCTGAACAGATCAATGTAGTATCAGTGACATTCTAGTTTCTTACCCAAGTCACTCTCTAGTGCGCGTTGTCTCCTTCTTTCTTGAAACGATGAATGATATCATAATATGATAATGATACCTTGAAAACACAGCTTCATATTGTAAGCATTCGCAATTTATTCTAAATACACGGCTACGGAATGTTAAGAAAGTATATATATTCATTTGTTACACAAGAGTGATTCTCTCTAAAGATTGAACCCGATTGTGTCGTTGAAAATCATGAATTTTGCACTTCCTGTATTTCTTTTCTTTCTTCCTTTTTTGCGACACAGTAGCCCACACTATTGACAACTCCCTCTGCCACGTGGATCCTTTTTTTTTTCTTTTTTCATCCGTACTTCATGGCAAGGCCGGCAGGCCAAATCCACTCTCGTTCTCTCACCATGACGACTAAAGCTACATAGTGGTCTAAGTTGTTGTGCTGCTGAGCACGAGATTGCGGGATCGAATTCCCGCCGCGGCAGCCGCATTTCGGTGGAGGAAAAATTATAGAAACGCCCGTGTGCTTGCGTTGTAGTGCACGTTAAAGAACCCCAGCTGGTCAAAATTAATCCGGAGCCCTCCACTACGGCGTGCCTCATAATCAGAAATGGTTTTGGCACGTAAAACCCCAGAAGGAAGAAGACTAAGGGTACTTGCCCCCTCCCCCCCCCCGCCCCCTGTTCTGCTTGAACGTTTCGTCTTCGGTCAGCTTACTATACGTGTCCCATTATTTTCCTCCCCATTGAGAATGAGATAACGTCAGCTGTACAAGCACCCGAGATAAGCAGGTGCTGCCCTAGTGGAAGCAAACCACCTTATGGAAACGTTGGCTTTGTTACTTATGAAAGCAACGCTTTGTCAACTCGAGATTATTGCAAATAAATAAACAGCTATTTGTCTAGTGTATATACTGCTTCAGTGGACATGAAAAGTCTGCAGTTCATAACTGAAACCTTAGTAACAAGAGGCGCAATTCTACTATCCTTGACAGAGCACGTTCTTCGTTAACACACTGAAAGCTTACTTCATTCTAGACCGTAAAATTAAAGCAATCCAAAATAGGGCTTTGGAATGACCTATCAGATAACGCAATTAGATACGCAGTCTCTAATGATTACACTATAGCGACCTTGACCTGATGAGGAAACCTGTCGACAAGACCTGTTGAGGAAGCCGAAAAAACAGCGAGGCTGCAAGAGAGCAATCTCCATAAGGAAGATGGTGAGGTCAAAATATTGGAAATCTATTTCGTATCTCACATCTTGCTCGACTTTTCTTGTTCCCCGAGTGTAGGCGTCAGCTTTTGTAGTCTGTGTAACAACAATCTCGGGTGCATACAGCATTCGTATACAGCTCGCCTATATGAAAAATCTAAACTGCGTTTGACTTGCCAGTTATCTCACCTCACTAATGCTACGAAACCTGGGAACATGTTTTCAGTTGCTGTGCTGTAAGTTTTTCTTCGTTTAACCCTTTCATCGATAGGTATGTACTCTTCGTTAAATTGCCTCAGGTACGAAAGGCAGAATCGATATTTCTCCGCGCCAGAGTTCTCAGTAATTACCGGTTCACTGTGTAAGGTGTAAAATATATTTCTATATTTTTGCAGAGCCGGCGCTCACAAACGTTTTCCAACGATCCAACGTGGGCCACCAGGGCAAAGCAAAAGGCCAGAACAATCGGAAGCGTATGTGCAGATTCAAATGATACGTCACTGCAGACGCGATTCCTAATATTTATACACAGGCACTTTGCAGCAAAAAGTAATTTAAGAGTGCTCACTCAGTTTATGAAATAGTTACATGCCACAAAGGTGTACGTGATAGTAGTATTTATTTATTTACTTATTTATTTATTTTTATTTATTCGTTTCCTTTAAATACTCTCAAAGCCCGAAGGTGTTGCAGAAAGGAGCGGCAAAAATAGAAAATACGTATGCATTGAATTAAGAAAAAGCACAGAAAACCGCGAATTTCAAGTTGTTACAGTCCGAGACGACAGCGATAGAAGAACCAGGGTGGTTCGTGTCAAAGCTTGTCCCAGGGCTGAAACATTCTTTAAAGAAGTACATTAGACAAGCAGCCACTCAAACATTTAGGTCGCCTCTTACCTAGAAGAAATCTAGGTAGGAAGAGTAAAAATGGTTTCTTTCAAACCAGGGTTATGAGGCAAATTATCATTAAAGACAGACAGACGAAAACACGAGGCTTTGGCATATTGGGAAAATTGAAAGTGTTATTAGTCGATGTGACACTGACATCTCGAGAATAATTGCAAAGAATTTATCCAGTGGCTTGATACTGAATGCTTTAAAGTGTGGTACTCAACGGCTAGGTGACCATGCCTTAAATGGCAGAGCAATACGTTAAGCTTTGGCGTAACCATTGTTTTATGAAAAAATGTCACAGTTTCGCCCTAAGGGCGAAGCAATGAATGCGATAGCAACACAGCAATGTCATACGAAGTAAGGTGAGCGGCTTTGGTAGCAATATGAATTGTAGTAAACATGAGCTGATTAAGTAAGCAGGTGTGCTTCGGCGTAAGTAGACCGACATGAAGAGAGACTTGATGACCACGAGAAGGCGCGTGTAAAAATGTGGTGTTGATAAGAAGCGCTGCCCGTGGGCAGCGCGTGCGAAGGGACACACCTGTAGCGCTGCACTGCCGATGCGGGCAGCATTGCATGTGTAGCGCGCGTTGGAAAATGTGGCCCGACTATTACTAACTGTGGTGTGAGCGCGCACAAATAAACATGAATAGATCACACTGAATGACTGCAGACAACGACTGGCAAAACGCTGGCAGCAAGCGCATATACGCCGCAGCGGGCGAAGGTACGTGCGGTCTATCGCTTCAACGGAAACTGAGCGGCGAATGCACAGCGCATAAAGGTCAGAGCCGTGTGGAGATAAGAGACGGTGCGAGCGAGCGACGAGCGCGGTTGTTGGCAGAGTAGAAATGCGCCCCCCCCCCCCGGTCCCTCTGGCGCTCGCTTCCCGCTTCCTTGCTTGCGCATGGAAGATTGAGTGCGTTCGCTCTCCGTGACAGCGTGCGTCCCCGCACGCTTCCGCTCGGGCATACGGCGCGCGGCGAAGATTTTATCTATACGGAACCTCACGGCGACGGCGACGCCGACGGCAGAAATCCGGTGGAAGTGTCCATATAATTGCTATCGCAATAAAACTGCCCTACCTGGCCCGGTCTGGCCCACGGGCCGGGCCCGGGCTTTCGAGCATGTGCAGTGCTCTAGCTGTCAGTGTTGGTGCCATCATACATGCTTATCTATCGTGCGTGATCAAGTTGACAGATAGAATCAGCGGCAGTGACGTGAACGCAAGTTTCCTTGTTTGCGAAAAGTATGCTTTAACCCAGAAAGAAGGGTACACCTGTAATATCACGAATTTCATTACCTTTTTTCATGTTTGCCGGGTAGAATTACAAATGTTCTCACTGAGTGAAATACCTGCAGGCTGAAGGCTAGATATTTGGAGCAATGTTTTCTTTAGTTTTAAAACATGGATATTTTACTACCAATTGCCGAAGAACAGACTCAAGCGTTTGTACCCTTGAAATCATATTTTCACACTCGCAGAATAATGTGATTAGTTAGGAGACCACACACTAGACTCTCTGATTGAGCCAAGGCTTTCGGACGAGGCTGTTTGCAAAGCCATAGAAAATGCCATAGGTTTTCTCTGCGAGACCCATTTTGGAGGTCGTGAATGCGTTACATGGGCGTCGCTTCTTGGTATTTAACAGCATCACCAGCTGCCCTAGTCATACCGACTGTAGTAGGGGGGCTTTAAGGGTTTCAACTGAATTTTGTTTTTAAATTGCACGAAAGCTGCTTTCACGAGCTCCAAGAAGATAGGGTGTGTCTGTAGCAGTTCCTACAAACAACATTACTCGTGCGTAATGTTTCCCTCGATATAAAATATTGACAGCAAGTTGCTGCCCACAATGATCTCGAGTAACAAAGGCCAAACATATTGGGCCTGTGGCAGCGCATTAACAACTCCCTATGCGGCAACTTGCATTCACTCTCATGCACCATATCATGATATTGATGAATACAAAGTTGCCAGCAACACTGCTTCAGAAGCAGTGGGACATGCCCTTCTTTCACTGCACAGGCACTGCAGCGTGACCTCTCTCAAACTTGAAAGTCTGGAACCAAATGATCAAAACGTGCGTTGCTAGCAAAGGTGAACTCACTACGCCATCTTGCCCTTCGGCAATGAATGGCTACCTGGTCGTGACCTGCATGCTATGCTTGCCAATGAATGAAGTTGTAGTCAGCAGGCGTCCGTACTGTCATGGAAGCGGCGGGCTTCGTCAGCTTACTGGCGATGCCTCACCGTTCTCAGTGCCTTTTCAGTTTTTCTTTATGTGACAAAGGAGCACTCTCGAAATATTTAAGGGGTAGCAGGAAGTGATTCTTAAGATCAAGTGGCCATCTCAGAACGCACTACAGAGATGGCGCTCAAAAACTTAGTGTGTGACTTAAGGGAATGAAAAACCCTTTCTGGCTGACAATTTTTTTCAAGCGGCACTGTTTGCTGTTATTTGAGCTCTCACAATGCCACATGCTGCGATAATTTGTGGATAATTGCAATATCCTTCATGGTGTGACGAAAATTTCGTAAACAAATGCTTACTCTTCTCAAATTGTTTTAGCTCCTCAGTCCACGAGTCATGGAGAACCGCAGCCAAGACCAAACGTAGAGAAGTTTACGGTGGAGCTTCACGTTATTTCTGACTCGGTGCACCAGAAAAGCTTTAAGAAAAATGAGGAGCTAATCGCTTATCTGGCTATCATGACAAATGGAGTGAGTACATCTTGGTACTGCTTATCGCTGCCTTCTTCTAGGTTTTGCTATCTCTAGAAGAATATGCATCTTGCACTCAGCTTCTATCCGCAATACTGATGCATATTTGAGTTTTCTCGGACTGTTTTCACCAAGTTCACTTGTTCACGTAAATGTGCATGTTTGTAGGTGTCTTTGTACTCTCTTCTTTGTCTTACCAACGGAATTTTTTTCATGTGCTCTTCCTCTTAGACTGTCCTGAGATGTTTAGTGTATTTGTGCTTTTCTTTGTACTGCACTGTGCCGATGAGCAGCCGGTTCCACCTAAGTCCCCCAGCATCTCCGTTAAAGGCATGCCAAAAAGTAATGCTGTGCTCTAGCGTCGTTATAACGTGCCCCTATCCCGGGACTTGATACTATGGGAGGCCGAGCTCTCAGAAATGTAGTTTTTCTATTGTTTTTTATACCACACTGCTGTCTGTGTGTAAAATTAACAGCTTCTTTAAACCAGCCATCACTGATTGCTTTATTCCAGGTGAACTTAAGATATCTTGACATGAGAAATCCGCGCATAAGCTTCATCCTTGTCGGACTCACACGGAGCACGGTAAGTTCTTGCAATGATTTTTCACGTACGATAAATTGGTACAGCTACAGTGATCAAGAGTTTCCGACTCTCGATTTTAGAAGCGTGGTTTGCTCTGTTTGGTTTCGGTTTCTATGGCAATGCTTTTGATTCTGGTTTACCTTTGGCTGTTAAAATGCTCAACTACGTCGTCTATGGCGAAACGCAAAAGCTTTAATATTTCGTGTTTAAGTATGCCATACATATACAGACGTAATAAGCTCGCGGATCGCAACCTTTTTACTGGAAAAACCACCAAGCATCTCGAAGAACCGAAGGAAGGCAGAATTAGCTCATGCAGAGTGGAAAAATAATGCTATCAGAGCTGTTTTGATTGCATTTTTTGCGGTCCTTGAGTCGCTTTACCCAATTGCACGCATAGAAAGCAGTGTTCCCATACAAAAAAGTTTATTTTCTCTTGTTTACATTGGGAATTGCACAGGAACGCGAATGGATTACACACTATATAAAGACAAACGCGCAGACCAATAACACAAGCCACAACAAGAATGTTTTAACCATGATAAGCACCGCGTCAAGTAAATCTGGCTCTTGCGAACCGGCCCAGGCACATGCATTATGCATATACAGTGAGGTAAAGAGCCTTCACAAAAGTCTTGAGCCGCGCGTTATGAAACGTTTGTGTGATGGTACGGGTGAGCAACAGATAACAAATTTTGTTCTTTAAATTGAATTTGTTGCGAGTGACTTTTCGAAAATTACCCGTTGGAAGTAATGCACAGGCTCTTCCGCAAAAGACGGGTGCAAAAACAGACGGGTGGCTGCCAAAGAGGTTTAAAAAAGTATTTTTTAAAACCTTCTTGGTGGCTGCATGGTAAACGGACGCCGTGGCTCATATTCTATGCTACCCGTGCAAAATACGCTCACACAGGATAACAAATGTCTTGCTAACAATGTTCTTAATGCAAGAAACAGTAAAATTATTTCCGCATACGAAAGGAAACACCATACCACAAAAGCGAGGCGACGCGTTGAAAAGTGCGGTGGGATGGCCAAAACCAACGGCACATGACTGGCAAAGCATCAAAGTCTCTATGGAAACGGTACGCATGGACGTTACCCGGTGGATGTATGATAAGTGGTCTGCCTTTGAGGTGAAGTGGAAGCGGACATCGCTACGCCGTCTGGCAGGTGTATCAGACACTTACTTGCTCGGCCGCTAAACGGCTCGAGTGTCCACTCTTTATGTATGTTTCTCTATGGGAGACGTACGCAGTTGCTGGCAGAGTAGAAGCCGCCCCTTCCACCCCCCCCCCCGCGCTGCCTTCCCACTTTCCTCCTTTCGCGTGCGAGATTGAGTCGCCAGTTGCCATTGCGCCCGGTCGGGAGATACGCAGTTGGAGCCGCAGCAAAACGTCGCCCCCATCCCTCCCATCCCCCCACAGCCTTCCGCGCAACGGAATACGTCGCGTTTGCTCACCGCCGTGCTTTCGCTCTCCATGAAAGCGCGCGTCCCTCGCGTGCTTTCACGCGCACATACAGCATACGGAGCGCGGCGACAATTTTATCGCTCTTGCACTTTCTACGGAACCTCACGGCAACGGCGACGGCAAAAATCCGCTTGCAGTGTGCATATAATTGCCATCGCAATAGAAATAAAATGTTCTCCGCATTTCTGCATCATCGCTTCAAAAAATTACCGACGAAATACATTCACATGCGCACAATCACGTAGGCTAGCCGCTTCACGCGAAGTACACTTTACGGATGGATCTAAAGACGCGCTACGAGTGATAAAGGAATTTCTAGTAGCCGCGGCTGCAGTTTACACGAATTTAAGTCGGCTGGCATCAATGAGTACAATGATATGTCTTTAGGTCATTGCGCGGCACTAGCAACTCTAAAGCCTTTCCTGGATACGATGTTAACATACCTGAAGTGGCAGTCGCCTCGCATATGCATAGTTGAAGACATAAGCTTTCTCATGAACTTTAACGATGGCCACAGGTAGCGGTGAACAGTAATTGGGGCAATCCAGTCATCCGGAACTGACCCGATGTTGAAAAAGTGCCCGTTCAAGTAGGAAAATTTTCTGTTCTTTGGCCACGTCGCAACTATGGAGTCCGTATAGAGCCGCATAAGACAGTCGGCGTCGCTGACTTAATGCATTCCATTAAGCATAAAACCGTGCGCAAATTAGATAACCTCTGCACCAGCTACAAGCGTTTTGTAGAATATATTTGCTGCACTGCTTAAATAGCTAACGAAATCGAGCGTTTATTCACGTATAAAACACTCCGAGAGGCGGTATCCTATGAGCGTCAGCGGCTTCTCCAGTCCCGAACAGTACTCGGACATCTTGGCGATGGCAACACAGCCAAAATTAACACTTACGAAAGTAGCGAAAGCCTCAAAGCCGTGCTATTAAAAAAAATTACACCATCTTCCCGTAGGGGAACCGTGAGTAGTATGCGAAGCAGCCATGGGGTCGACTAAAGTTCCCATTAGTTTTCAGATCGGCCTGTCGCCGCTGCCGTTTCGTGGCAGCGGCTCGAGTCCTCTTATCTGCGCCCTGTCCACGGTGGTGGTGGTGAAAAACATTTATTTGCTGTATTTACAAGTGAGAGATAGGGACGGCCTTAAGGGCCGACCCTTTACAAACTCTAGGAGGAGTCCCTAGTCCGGGACCCATGTGGCTTCCGCAGCGGCGCGTGCCCTGGCCACGAGGGCTCTCTGGCCCTCCAAGGTCGAGCAGCCGAGCAGGGCAGCCTCCCAGCTCTCTCGCGAAGGGGGGGGGGGGGGTGAAGGGGATTGGCGGGACCGCCGGGTTCGAGGTACATGCCCACACCATGTGGAAAGGATCTGCGAACAGTGCGGGCATCACAGTGCGGGCATTCCCCGGAGAAGGCCGGATTGAAATGCTTAAGTATCGCCGGGCACAATATTGTGTTGGTGTATAGACGTAAGAGCCAGCGCTCCTCCGTCTTAGTCAGGCTCGGTGCCGGTCGCGGAAATCGGAGCCTATTCGTTTTCTACATATCCGTGATGTCTCGAAAGGAAGTTACCGGATTAGGTTCTAGAACGTCAGGTGATTGAGGGCGACGCGGGTCTCGGGAATTAAGCGCTCGGGCTGAGGCATCGGCAGCCTCGTTACCACCTAGCCCTGCGTGGGCCGGAGTCCAGATGACGACACGTGGATTTGGGCGGTCTAAATATTCACAGTGCTTGAGGATACGAGCGGCGCGAATATTAATGCGACCTTTAGTAAGATTTTGACACGCACTCCGCGAATCTGTGGTGATAATCCGAGATGCGGGGTCCGCAGCGGCGAGGGCTATGGCGACTTCCTCCGCGTGAGTAATGTGCGGCGCTCGAAAGGTGAGCCCTTGAACGGGTACGTTTTAATGGACTACGGCTGCCGTGTACCACCCGCCGTGGTGAGGGCCGGACGCGTCCGTGTAGAAGACTCCAGGGCGTGACCCATGCGTCCCTGCAAGGCGGTAACCCGCGCAGGTCGCCTGCCTTCGTATGTCCCCCAGCCATGTTGTAGGGCAGAGGCTGGATGATCAAAGCACCACGCCAGTACTCAGGGATTGTGGTTCGCTGTTCTGTCTGATAGGTGTAAGAGATATGGAGGCGGTGTAAGAGGTTTCTCCCAGCATGTGGCTTAGTAAGTCGCAGGTACTGGTTGTTCAGATGGGCCTCTTTGAGCTCCCCATACGTGTTGGTCATGCCCAAGTCTGCAAGACACTGGTTAGACGTCGAGATCGGGAAGTCTAGGGCGCGTTTGTAGATTTTGCGGAGAATACATTCTAGCATGTTCTCATCGCACTTGCGCAAACGCAGGTATGGTGTCGAATAGAGGATTAGACTGGTCACTAAAGCGTTGGCGAGGCGCAGAGCATCTTGACTCTTAAGACCCTCCCGCTTGTTCGAGACCCGGCGGAAAATGCAGCCCACCTTATCCCCGACCGTACGTAACTTGCGCAGGGTTGTATCTTGTGTACGTAACTTGCGCAAGGTATCACTCTTGTGTATGAAGAGCCCCAGGATGCGGATTTCGTCGCGTTCCGGGATAGGCCCGGTATGCAGTGAGAGTACAATTTGAGTTGTGTCCTTTGGTTTGGGGCGAAGATTCACGTACTCTGATTTAGTAGGCGAGCATTCGAGAGCGCAACGTCGGGCGTAGTCATCCACGACCGATGCTGCTTGTTGCAGGCAGGCCTCAATACTACCAAGGGAACCCTGGGTTGCCCACAGCGTGATGTCGTCGGCGTACAGAGCGTGCTGCACTCCAGGGACATTCTTTAGCATTGGGGGGAGGTGAGCCATGGCGAGATTAAACAGGAGAGGAGAGAGGACCGCTCCTTGTGGTGTTCCTCGTGTAACCAGAGGGTACGGGCCATGCTCTTTGTCTTGAATGCGGAGGTACGCCTGTCGTTCCATCAGGAACTGACGCACGTACCTGAAAGCATTATGGCCACAGTCCGTTTGGGACAGGTGGGTGAGAATGATGTCGTGAGTGACGTTATCGAAGGCTCCCTTGAGATCTAAGGCGAGGACTACCTTGTCATCACTGGGATGTTCAATCAGTCCTATAACGTCACAATGGAGTTGCAGGAGGGTGTCCTGAGCAGAGCGATGTGGACGAAAGCCGTACATAGTGTCGGCAAAGGTGTGGCGGGCTTCGAGGTAATCGGAGAGCCTATCTCTAACCATTGTTTCTATAAGCTTCCCCACACACGAGGTTAAGGAAATGGGTCGGAGATTTTCGATGTCTATAAACTTGCCCGGTTTGGGAATGAAAGTGACTAAGGCCGTTTTCCAATCAATCGGTAGTGGCTCGCGCCCCTCCCAGATTTGATTGAAGTAGTCGAGGAGGTGGAGGTATGCCGGGTCTGGGAGGTTGGCTAGAAGCTTAACAGTCACTCGATCCCGACCCGGCGCCGTTCCTCGCTTCATTTTGGACAGGGCCGCCTTCAGATCGTGGAGTTGAAAACAACGATCCAAGTATGCGTTCTCCGAGCCTGCATAGGAGTACGCCAGTCCGAGGGGGTCCTGTTGGCTGCAGAGATATCTATCTCCAAGAGCCTGTGCTAGTTTATCCGCGTCACCCGCATATGCGTGACACGCGCGTTGAAGATGTTTTTGCGTTTCTGTGCGCGTTTGGCTAGGGTCGATGAGGGCCCTGAAGAGACGCCACGTGTTACGGTTTGACATCTGCTTGGCGGCAGTGTTACAGCATTCTACCCAATTAGAGTCGGCAAGCTGGGCCGCGTACTCGTCCGCTTCCTGGGTGAGGGCTGCGATGCGGATTTTGAGCTGACGATTATGCTTTTGTCGGCGCCATCGGCGGACTAGGCTATGGCGAGCCTCCCAGAGATGCAGGAGATAGTTATCCACCACCGGCGTGGCCTCTGAGAGCTGAACCGTCTGCTCGGTTTGATGAAATGACGTCACGAGGTGTTGAGACCAAGTGGCGTAGCCCTGGTGAGCTATGGAAGTCGGATTTGTGTAATCCGAACGGAATTTGGTCCAGTCCGGAAGTTTCGCTTGGTGGTGTGGACGGGTAAGGGGGTGCGTCCGGATTGTGATGAGAAGAATGCAGTGGTCACTGCCGAGGGTTTCCTCGGTATTGAGCCACTCTGCATGTCTGATGTTCTTGGTGAGCGTGAGATCGGGACATGTGTCTCGAGTCACGGAGTTACCAATGCGGGTCGGGTGTGCAGGGTCCGTTTGGATGGTGAGGCCCATGGTGGAAATAAGTTCCGCCAGTTTCCTACCACGTCGCTCCTCCTTACGGTAACCCCAGTGGGGACTAGGGGCATTAAAATCGCCTACTATGACGAGCGGCTCCCTGCCTGCCACTGTTCGGGCTTTGCTAAAAACTTCGGCGTAAGTAACGTTAGGCTGTTTAGGTGAACTGTAGATGTTGATGATGTGTATGGACGGGTCCTGCTTCCTAAGCGGGAGGAGCGACACCATAACACACGAGTAAAGCGGACCGCAGTCGAGATCCACCGAATTGGCAGTGTAATTTCGGTGCACGCAGAGTGCGGTTTGCGCATCCCTTTGGTATACTGTATAGTTTGTGAGGGCGACGTGCTCGCCCGGCGCCTGAAGAGCCACTACCGCGGGCAGATGTGAATAGCTTTCCAAGTGGAGCCGGAGAGCAGCCCGCTTAGTGCGTGCTTTAAATCCCCGGCAGTTCCATTGGAGGATTGTAAATGCATCCGAATTTGCGCGGTCGCGGCGCGATCTAGAGCCGTTGCCCGCCATCGTGGAAGCTAGAAATTTGGGGGGCCTCCAGGAGAGCAGAGAGGTCCACAGGGGTTCCGCTGCTTGATCCGGTGCTTACATCCGAGGTTGCGATCGAAACTTTGGACTGTCTGTCAACCGCGGCCGCCTGGGGGGGGGGGGGGGGTCCGGGTGCTTGTGACTTAGATATCCGTTTAAGTTTGGGGCGGCGGGTGCTGAAAGCGTGTTGGGGCAACTGGGCAACTATCATGCCCGGGATGCGGTCGACAACGGTTTGGAGGGCGGCGGCCAATCGGTCCTCAATTGTGGTCACTATGGATGCCACATGGGCCTCTAAGCTGCTAACAAGCGCCTCAATCGGGGCGAGGAGGGCTGTGGTGTCCCTGTGTTCAGAGGGGGCACTATCCATCGCCTCAGGCGCCTGTCCGGACGGTGTCGGGTTAGCTGAGGGCAAGCGGTTCGCGAGCGCCTCCACCGCCTGCGTTAACGAGGCAACCTGGGCCTGTAGCTGACGGATTGCAATTTGTTCCCGGGTGGGAGTGGAAGGGGTAGGCGGCTTGGGGTGAGGGATCGTGTATGGTGGGGGCGGAGAGGCTGCCCCGCCCGAGCCACTCACCTGGGGTCCTTGCCGGACGCGGGTAGCCCACGAGAGATCCCCCTTGGCAGTTGGTTTGGCTTCAGATGACGGCGGGTGCGGTTTGGGTGAGGCGGGCGAAACCTGCCTCGTAGTGGACTTCCTGGTTGGTGGTCCATCCGGAGTTTGGCCTCGCAGGGAAGGCCCAATAGCCCCCGCGTCAGGGTGCGAGGGTGGGGTAGGGTTGGTGGCAGGGGCCTGAGCCCTCTGCGGCGAAGCCCGAGGGCCCGTCTTCCTCGGTTTCCGTGGGCGTCGGCGTTTTCGCTTCTTGGGGCCGGCTTGACCCTACGGTGGAAGAGTGGGTGATTTGGGTGGCGGCGTCCTGTAGCGCTCCTTACAACACCGGTCCGCGGTGACGTGGGGTCCGGCACATAGAGCGCACCTGGGCGTACACTCGTGAGGGGCGCGGGCGCCATCCGTGAGCGGCACCGCTTTTCCGCAGATGCCGCAGAGGTCTGGCTTGGGGCCGGGGCAGGCGTCGGGCCGATGCCCAACAGAACCGCACCAACCGCAGGCTGGTACAGTTTTCTTGTACGGCTGCACGGGGATCAGCAGGGCGTCGTAAGAGACGTACCTGGGCTTCACCTTTCCGGAAAAGGTGAGACGCACCTTATTGGAGGTGCCCAATCGCCGGACGTGTAAGATTTCGCCTTCAGGCCAGTAGAGGCTTTCACGAAGAGTGGCTTTGGTGTCGGAGCTGCGCACCGTTACTACTCCATAACAGAAGTCTTGAGTGTCCGCACGCAGGTACCCGAACAGGGGCACTGGTCCGACGGGTGAGGGAACCGCAAATTCACCGATAAGTTTGTCTGTTATTTGCGGGTTCGAAGTGTAAGTCAAAATGAGATTTTGTTCCCGCACCATCACAACTGTGACAAGTCGAGTCGCAGCCACTGCAAGGTGGGCGATGAGCGCGCGACCAGTCCCGTTCTCAGGGAAAACGGTGGCGA
Source organism: Dermacentor silvarum (assembly GCF_013339745.2). Classification (NCBI taxonomy): domain Eukaryota; kingdom Metazoa; phylum Arthropoda; class Arachnida; order Ixodida; family Ixodidae; genus Dermacentor; species Dermacentor silvarum. The sequence continues at coordinate 41,857,886 of NC_051162.1, read as the reverse complement.
GGGTTAACTGTGTCCGGGGTTTGAGTACAACGACGAAGTCTGTTGCTTTCGGCTTCGGTAGGGGCTGAGGTTGCCACAAAGGCCGCTTCTTCCCCTGCTGCGGGCCCGCGGAGCGCGGCGCAGGCGGCGCGAGAGTTGGGGAGCAGGTACGAGCTTCGGCGTCAGCAGCTGCGTCCGGGGACACCGCGATGGCGGAAGCCGCCGTTATTGCGTTGCTCGCTTGCTCTCGGCGAGCGACCGCGGCAGTGAGCGCGGCGCTCTTGAAGGGTTGGGGCAGCTCCGGTCCGCTGTCCGAGGACGGGACGGTGGTCCACATCATGCTGTAAGGGTCATATCCCAACTTGGGTGTCCGCCACGATTGCGGTCGCAGTGCGGGGCCGGCCGCCCGTTTTGCCGGGAGGTGCCATGGCCGTTAGGCCTAGCGGCGTCGCCTCCGGCGTCGAGACGTAGATCGCCCGTAAAAGACGTAGAAATGGGCCACTTGCCGGAATAAGGTATCCAGATGAACCGGATCACATTCCGGTGACGGTGGTGAGATTTCCGTGGGGGTCCAAAGAGGTAGTCCGGGGTTCCGATCGAAAATCGACGGAGCCGGTGTGCTGCACGACTGATCTGGCCGCGCGCTCGCAGCGTCTCTCAGAATGAGGGAGTGGGTCCAGCGGACGCCTTAGCAAGCGCCGAGGGTGAAGCAAAAGACCCTGTCCGTGGCGCTGACACTGGCGTTGACGCTGGCGCTGTCCGTGGCACTCATCGCGGCGTTGCGGGAGGAGAATGAGAGGACGAAGTGAATGATGATGAGTGGGCGAAGCACCTGGGGATCATTCGGGCAAAACGCCGGAAGCGTTCTCCGGAAGCCGGAAGCTGGCTTCCGGAATCGGAAGCGGAAGTGGAACCGGAAGTGGAACCGGAAGTGCAATTGGAAGTGGACGTCGCCCGGCGGAGGGAGGGAGGGAGTGACATAGCCACGAGCATAAGATGCTTCGCATCTAAAAAGAAAGGTTCTCTTGAAAGTGTTGTGGAGGGCAAGCATGGGCCTACTGGCTCGACAAGGAGAAGACCATACAATCTAGCGAGGGCTGGCCTTTTTAATGCGATAGCGTTAAGGGCCCCGTGTCACAGAAAATCCGGCGTCGGTGTCGTCTTCGGCGTAACCATCGGCGTCCGTGGCGTCCGTGGCATCCGTGGCGGAGAAATTCATCCTGAACCCCCCCGACCGCACAGTCCCTCCGCATGGCGCAACGGGTTAGTGAGCAAAACTTGAATTTCTCAAAGTAAAATCCCTCAGAAAAATCGTAAAGTACGTCTTAACTAACCTATAGACATGATAGCATCGGATTGTGATTTGAATACATGAGAAAAAAGTCTGATAAGCAGCTAGGGAAAGGCGATGCTTAAGCTTCCTCCAATTCTTATGGTGCGCGGCTCAAGCAAGCAACGCTCAGGAAACAATTTTAACGCGAGAGCGTTAAGGGCCCCCTGTCACAGAAAATCCGGCGTCGGCGTCACTGTCGGCGTTAAGCACCGGCGTCTGGCAGAAATAATCATGCCGAACCACATCATACCGAACCTACCCGACCAGGCGGGCCCTTCGCGTGGCGCAAGGCGTTAGTGAACAAAAAATTGAATTTATCCAAGTAAAATCCGTCAGAAAAATCGTAAAGTACGACTTAACCACAACGTACAGACATAATAGCGTCGGATTGTAATTTGAATATACGAAAAATTTTCTGATAAGCAGCCAGAGATCTTTGAATGCTATCGCGTTCCACTCCTAAAGCCGAAGCATCCTCCAATTGTAATGGTGTTTCGCTGTACTTTGGTTTTAGGCAGCATTGACGGGAATGTTGAAAACCTAGCCTTTCTGAATTTTGATTGGGCCTGATGTCAGAGAAAATATTGTGTCGGTGGTGGCGTCAACAGACGTCCAATAACGCTATCGCGTTCCACTCTTAAAGGCGAAGCTTAAGCGTACTTGAAGTTTTTAAAGCGAAAGCTTTACTCACCTAGAGGAGCCGAGTTTCGCCGTTGCCAGCAATTTGACTTTCATTTGACCGCAGCTGCGTCGTAGCTTTGGCAACGCATCACGTGACTCGCCGCGGAGAGCTCCGCCAGCGTCTGACCGGTGTCTTACGTCTGACCACCCCGCGGATATCGCCCGGCTAACTGCTTCACTGGAGAGGGTCCGGAATGCCAAGTGCTAAGCTAGTGTTAGAGACTGAGGAAGAGAGAGCCGTTCAGCTCGCAAAACGCTTGTACTTGTCGTCTTATCATTTATACCTTGCTTAACAATGAGTGTATACCTAAGTATAATGATTACAGCTAAATGAAAGGTTAACCAAGTCAAACGAAGACTTCGCCAGGCTAAACCAAGCTTTCGCTTTGCATATCCATGGTTAGCTGAGCTAAGCCGCTCTGCGATTTTAGCTCAATGTCGTATTCGTAAATTAAATTTTTGTCCTTGGTGATGGTTCTGTGCAAGAATTCATTGCTGTCGTCTGACGTTTTTCAACCAACTCAAACATTTTTGTCGCAACTTTTGCTCAGTTGCCAGCAGGTTCAGCAAGGTCCTGACAGAAAGCTTTTATTGCGATAGCAATTATATGGACACTCCAAGCGGATTTCTGCTGTCGGCGTCGTCGTCGCCGTCGCCGTGAGCTTCCGTATGGAGTGTAATGGCGAATAAATCGTCGCCACGCGCCGTATGCTGTATGTGGGAATGAAAGTGCGCGAGGAACACGCGCTTTCACGGGGAGCGAAGCACGGTGGAGAGCGAACGCAACTTCTTCCGTCGCGCGAAAGGCCGTGGGGGGATGGGATGGAGGGAGGGGTGGCGAAATTTAGCTGCGGCACCAAATGCAAATGCGTATTTATATAAAAAGCCGGCACATCACACGCCCTGTGGGAATCGATGTTATGCGAACCAGTGTGCGGGGAGCCTACCAAGTTAACGAAACGACCATGAGAGCACCAAGACATAGGCAGCTGTTTCATGACCTAGATGACACGCATGTCATGGCATTCATGTCATGAGTCCTCAGGAGTCCCTTTAGCTACACCTAAATACCTTAAAGCGAAAGCCATAGTCGTGCTTATCACTATGACTTCGGCCATCAACATTTAGGCGTTTCCTTCACTTATGTTGAATTCCAATGGCGGAGTCGGAGCAAGTTTTTCTGCTCGTTTCGGAGCAAGTTTGTTCCAATGGCAGAGTGAGGGCGGGAGTAAAATGTTCCAATGAGAGAGTCGGAGTGGATTCAGAGCGGGAGTGACTCCGTGGAGCAGGAAAAGATGCTCCGCCAAAATCGGCGGAGTGGACCGGAACTCTGCGTGACGCATTTCCTTTACGACGCTTGTCTGCTGGGGGGCGCAGCCGGTCGGGACTCGCGATGGTAATGGCGGACGACATGAACGCCTCTGCTAGTTTGGCAGAGCGTGCGGCATTGCTTCTGCTACTCAATAGCGACAGCTCCGAGTCGGAAAGCTCAAGTTCTGACACGAGCGATTTCTCGGATAGTGCCAGCGACGCTGAAACTGCCGCTTATGAGCGGGAATTCGACAGGATGTTCCGCATTCCCGCGAAGAGGCCCAAAGTATTGAGCTTCATCGAGGACGTCCTTCAAGTTGCGAAGACACGTACCATGTTTGTCCGCATCCTGTGTGCTCACCATAGCAAACAAAAGCTGCTGCACGCTTAATTGGCAAGATATCCATTTTGCAGTTTTAAGCAGCGGGTGAACGGCGCTGAAAAGACAAGTGACCGGTGCGGCGGTGCTGGGATCAAACAGCGGAAGGGAATGACAACACGCAAGGTATCCTGGGTAACTTGGCACCCGAAGGATAGAACTTCCGCTTCCGCCTTGCTCCGGCGGCGCAGGTTGTGTTCCACTCGCGGATTTGGAGGCGTTGCTCTACGCCAGAGTCGAGTGCTCGCTCGCGGAGTCTGTCGGCTGCTCCGGCTCCGCCATTGGAATTCAACATTAGTACCACATCCGAAACCATTGCATTGGTTTTTGAGTGTTAATCTTTTTCGCTGAGTCATTCTCATATTTGCTGAGTCATGGTCATGACTATGACTTCAACCACAATCCTTTAGTGTTTTCTTCACTTGGTACCCACGTCCGAACCCATTCCAATGGTTTTTGAGTGTTAATATTATTTTCGTTGAGTCACCGTCATTTCTGCTAAGTCATGCTCATGACTGTGGCTTCTACCCCATTCTTTAATGTTTCCTTCACTTAGTACCCACGTCAGAGCCCATTTCAGTGGCTTTTTAGTGGTAATCTTTTTTCGCTGAGTCTTTCTCATTTCTGCTGAGTCATGCTCATGACTGACTTCTACAACCATTCCTTAGTGTTTCCTACACTTACTGCCCATGTCCAAACACATTCCAGTGGTTTTTGAATGTTAATATTTTTCACTGAGTCATTGTCATTTATGCCGAGTCATGCTCATGACTATGACTTCACCATCATCCTATAGTGTTTTCTTCACTTAGTGCTCACGTCCGAACCCATTCCAGTGGTTTCCGAGTGGTAATCTTTTTTCGCTCAGTCATTGTAATTTTTGCTGAGTCATGCTCATGACAATGACTACTACCTGCATCCTTTAGTGTTTCCTTCACTTAGTACCTATGTCATCACGTCCGGGTCACCACTTGTGGGAAGACTTGATGGCGTTTGGTTGCCCACATTTATTTATGCACATCACAGACGCTGTTGCAACAGCTCTTGCCGTTGTTCTTGGTTCTTGGTGTCTTGTCGCGTTATACTCTCGCGCTCAGCTCTCACGTGCGAAGCAGCCGAGGCGCAACATCGTCGTCGTCGTCGAGACGCTGACGGCTCGCCATAACTTCTACCACCATCCTTTAGTGTTTCCTTCACTTAGTGCCCACGTCCGTACTCATTCCAGGGGTTTTTGAGTGTTAATTTTTTTTCGCTGAGTCATTGTCATTTTTGCTGAGTCATGCTCATAACTATGACTTCTACCTGCATCCTTTAGTGTTTCCTTCACTTCTTACCCACGTTCGAAACCATTTCAGTGGTTTTTGAGTGTTAATCTTTTTTGCTGGGTCATTGTCATGACCTATATGGCACGCATGTCATGACCAATCACTTATGTTCGTACACTCCTGTCATACTATGTCAATTTTGGTACCTACGAAGTTGACGAAACGACCATGAGAGAACCAGGACTTAGGCGGCTATTTCATAACCTACATGATACGCATGTCATGACATTCATGTCATGACATATTATTTATGTTCATCATATACTCTTGTCATAGTATGCCAATTTTGGTACATACCAAGTTAACGGAACGACCATGAGAGCACAAAGACGTAGGCGGCTAGATAAATAGAAAGATACTGTCAAAGTAGCAAATGTTCGCCAAGAAATGCTTCGCATTTAAAATATGGAAATGCCACGTTGGTGAACAGAACCAAGGTAAGTTGGAGGGCCACCTTGAAATTTGGGGGTTGGTCAACTCGACATTTTGCGGTGGAACAACTGCAAATTTGGGAGTGGGTCAACTTGAAATTTATAGGTGGCCCACTGAAGTTTGGGGGTGAGTCAACTGGAAATTATGGGGTAGGCAAATTAAATTTGAGGTTGGGCCAACTTAAAATTTGTGAGTGGGCCAAATAAAATTTGAGGGTATGCTTACGCATACTTCGATAACTCTAGTGGATTTTGTGCATAATTTTTCCCCTGTTTGAATTTGAGTCTCCCATTTTTATGACTGACTCAATGGGTAAACTTTTGAGACAGATCTCGAACCCACATTACGTAAGGGTACAAATAAAGTACCCTTCGGTTAAATAAATTTGCGATTGCGGCGTTCAAACGTTTTCTAAAACTTTTAATGCGCCTTAATTCCGAACCATTGTGACTCCGTGTGAGCTGGTTGCAACCGATTCGAACCATTACATTTTCGCTCCGGAACTTTACTTGAACCATACCGAATATATGCAGAACCCTGAACGTGCACCCATTATATTCTTGGTTCGACACCCTGATTACAACGAATTCGTGGGGCCGCAACATTCATATGGGGACGGATTACCAGCGAAGCTGTTTAGGCTGCATACATCGGCTGCAAACATGGCCTGCATACATGGACTGCATACATTATGAAATCATACATTTTTTTTTTCATACGGCATCACGTTATGCCGCGACAAGCGCCACCGTGGTCATCGCACCTCCCATGCATCTGTAGCAAGCGCTGCTACAGCTACTCCGACACACGGGACGTTATAACCACAGAAGCGCAGGTAACGTGCACAAGCGCCATCGCCACACTCTTTCCCCCTCTCCCGCACACGTCTCCATTCCTGTCCATGCACCGTGATCCGGTCGTGAGCAGCCCAGGGTACTACCTCCCCCCCCCCCCCCCTCCGGGAAGAGGACACACGCGGGGGATGCATACGGGGGCTACAGATAAACAGCTTTGCTGTAACAAGGGCAAGCAAATTGCCGACATATAATTTTGTCCTAACGTTACGGCAAATAAAATATGTTGGCATTTGAGGATGGTATAACATCGGGTTTCCGCTGCATCTATTCGTCCGTGCCAATTTAAGCCTCTCCTACAATCAGCATCTCCTGAAGATAATGAGCCCGAAATCCCATCTTGCATCTTCTAAATGTTTAACTCGGAGATATTAGATTAAAAAGAGTATGCTGCTATTTTTGTCATTGTCAATTGTGTTGATTTAGATATTCGCTATTCTATGCACAGATATATATATTCACTGAAACGTTGTGCAATGACGAAGCAGCTTTGGAGGTTTATTAGGATAGCATTTAGTTGCCATAGCTTGGATTCATTTGGCTCGACTAGCAGTGGGTGGTTTTATTGCTGGCTTATGACATTTATCAAATGAGCCTACTATCGACTTGAGCATCACTCGTCACAAGGAGGTCTTGAGGCTCGTTAGAAGTCGTTTGCAGCCATATCCATGGAGGAAGAAAAAACTTGGAGTACGCTTAAGCTTCGCCTTTAAGAGTGGAACGCGATAGCGGCATTGCACGCCGTTGATGTCGACACCGACAGCGTATTTTCTGCGACATGGGGCCCGATGAAAATTTAGAAAGGCTCGGTTTTCAACATTCTCCTCAATGTTGCCTAGAACCAAAGTACAGCGAAACGCCATCAGAATTGAGGACACTTAAGCTTCATCGTTAAGAGTGGAACGCGATAGCATTTAAAGATCCCTGGCTGCTTATCAGGATTTTTTCTCGTATATTCAAATGACAATCCGACGCCATCATATGTGTAGGTTGTGGTTAAGTCGTACTTTATAATTTTTTCGACGGAGTTTACGTTGAGAAATTCATTTTTTTGTTCATTAATTCCTTGCGGCACGCGAAGGGCCTGCCCAGTCGGGGTGGTTCGGGATGATGTGGTACGGAATGATTATTTCCGCCGGACGCCGTTGCTTACGTCGTTGCTTACGCCGACGCCGACGCCGGATTTTCTGCGACACGGAGCCCTTAACGCTATCGCGTTAAAAAGTTAGGGGAGAGCATTACGCCACCAGACAGCCTTGGCAAGCGAACGCTCCATGAAGCCAGTTCCTTTGCTCAGTGGTGGCCCAACACGTGACATCCTGCGACGAGATCACGGAGAATCGAGATTTGTCGAGGCGTTTGGTGCATGGTACTTTTGAAGCTAAACTTTCTATATCTAACTGATTTGTCCGTGAGCGCCGTAAACGCACTGCAGGAAAGCCAACTTACACAATGGAACTACCTGCGCATCTGTGCACACAATAGAACAATCTGCGCATCTGCACACTCAATCGTAGAACACTACAGTGTACATTTGCAGTTGTACCAATAAGAACAATCGGAACTGCAACGCCACGCTACCCAGACGAACTGTATATAACTACATTGCATTACGCACGTCACACAATGCACTCCCGGCCGTCACCATGGGTAGGCCGCGGGTGCAGCGCACGGGAGAAGAGGCTGCCGTACGCGAACGTAAGCGCGAGCGCGATCGTGCCCGTAAGGCCGATCCCGTGTATCGGCAACGACACGCTGTCCGTGTAAGTGTGAGTGTGTGCGTGTAATCAGCGGCTACGTGATTTAAAATAAAGGCTATGCAACTTGCCGAAATGTGTCTTCATACAACTTCAACGTTAAAAAATGGCTGCGGCTTAGCTCAGCTAACCCTGAATACGCAAAGCGAAAGCTTGGTTTAGCCTGGTTAAGTCTTGGTTTCACTTGCTCAATCTTTGATTTAGCTGTAATTATTATAATTAGGTATACACTCATCGTTAAGCCAGGTATAAATTATAAGCCGACAAGTCCAAGCTGTTTACGAGCCGAACGGCTGGCTCTTCCTTAGTCTCCAACGCTAGCTTCGCGCACTTGGCATTCCAGACCCTCTCCAGTGAAGCAGATCGCCGGGCGATATCCGCGGGGTGGTCAGACGCCGCTTGCGGGGTGGTAAGACGCTGGTCACACCAACGTTTATAGTATCTATAAACGTTGGGTCAGACGCCGGCGGAGCTCGGCGTGGCGAGTCACGTGATGCGTTGCCAAGGCTACGGCGCAGCTGCGGTCAAATGAAGGTCAAATTGCTGGTGACGGCGAAATTCGGCTCGACTAGGTTAGTAAAGCTTTCGCTTTAAAAATACAATCCTATACTCCATCTCACAAGCTGTTGTCAACAGTTTGAAAGCTACACGAATTCTTAGCCAATAGGAAGACCGAATGCCCCTCGAGATGTGCTCATCCGTGCCGCGTCGTCTGCTCAGCGTCTGATTGCCATACTATTGCATGCTCCATGGTTGGTGGACTGATGCAAAAAAAATGTTTTTACGCCGTAACCATAAGCTGCGTTTTCATGCATGCGACAGCAGGGCTTCGCTTCATATGTATGCTTTCCGTGCAGTTACCCTGTAGCCTCCTCAGCAAGTAATAAGGAAACGCCCTCATAAATGTTCACCTGCGGCACAACGTCTGCTCGGCGTGTATACTTGGCGTTTGCTCGCTACCGTCACCCAGTAGCATGCTAGAGCGGGGTAGTAAATGAAGGATGCAGTGAACAATTAGCCTTTTATAGTGTTCCGCATCGTCAACGCATCACCAATGCTAATGCTGTGGCGCCATCTGCTAACTAGAAATCAAACCAGTTTTACGGCTCCGTGCCGTGTCTGTAGCTCTAGCAGCGTGAAAATAAACAGCCGATCTTAATAATTACGACAAAACATACCTAATGTTTGACCTCAGCTTGAGATAAGACCCAGCAATGACAAATTTTGCCCCTTGTTTCTTGATGACAGGTCGGAGAGCCAGTAAAAAGTGCGAATTCGTATCGAAGCGGGTGGTCGGCTCTGTGTGGGTGCTGCCATGTTTCTATAAGTGATCACAGTTAGGGTGGCTATTACGGTTACCGGCGGTAACTGCCACAGTAATTCTTCGTATACGACGTGCATGCGCAAAGGCCATAACTTGTGACGTATGGCTGTACCGTGTCATGTAGCGAGCAAAAATGAAACTCTCTAGTGTAGCCATTAATCAGCCAGTTACTCCCAGAACGGTATACCGCTGCGCAAGGACATTGCCTGTGTACGCCTTGTACCTTCGGCAGTGCTGACAACAGCTTGTGAGATGGAGTATGAACAAGCAATCAAATCACATGTGCATCACATCGGGTCGCTCAGCATTTCTTGGGTTCATTGCGTGGTCGTTGGCTTTGGACATTGATTCATTTGCATGGGCGAAAGCTTCGCGTTCAACCATCTTTTTTTATAAAAGGGGCTTTGAAGTTTTTACTGCAGCTCGCTGGTTGAGCCTGTGGCAAAGCTTCGGCGCAGCCCAGCGGGAACTTACCGTCGATGAACATTAGTTGCAGTGTCCCATAGTGCAGTGGTGCCTTCTCGCTGAACGTCTTCAAGTGACAAAAAATACACGCATACGATGAATGTCGGGATCCTCACGTCTGAGATGAATCAGCAACTGAATAAAGGAGGATGCCTGAGACAATGTGAAAGCGCCCACGCGCCTAAGAGCAACAGCGGGAAGTTTGCTTACGTCTTTGATACGCAGAATATCGGAGGTCTCAAACAGATGTAAGGCTGCATTATGTGCGGCGTATTGAATGTACCGCAATCGGTTAATTTTGTCACGGAACAGGTGCTGCTATTTTTCTAAAAAGGGCCTGGCACAGATTGCTGGGAATCTTGCGTCTTAAGACCGTGCAAGGCAAACTTGGGCGAGTTGGTGGGAATTCATGTTTAGGCAAATAACAGCGCTGGGTAGACAAGGACACAAAGAAGAACACGACACGGTGCTGTGCATTCGCCATTATATACCTCGTGCCCCACAGCTCGTTTGCGTCTTATCACAAAGCAATATTAGTCTTTGTACTACCTTTCCTACACAAGAACTTCCTTGGCAGTTAGGACGCCATATTTCTAGCAGTGCAATACCAATCGTCTGGCAAGATATTTTTTATTAATGGTAGATGACGGCCAATTTCGAGCCAATGACGCCGTATATTCTCAGCTGCGCCTGATACATAACTATACCATCTCGGTATCACACGGGTGTAGTTAAAAAAGCCGGCAGATCCCACGCCCTGTGGGAATCGATGTCATGCGAAGCAGTGTGCGGCGAGCCTACCAAGTTAATGAAATGTCCATGAGAGCACAAAGATGTAGGCGGCTTTTAGGGGCGAAGCTCCTTAGGGTGTGGGTCGTTCCCTCCTCTGTAGTAGTAGTAGTAGTAGTAGTAGTAGTAGTAGTAGTAGTAGTAGTAGTAGTATATGTAGCCACCTCTAGTTTATGAATTGCTCAATAGATGGCGTTGTGTGTCCGTAGCCACCTGTAGTTTTATGAAGTGTTCACTAGATGGCGTTCCGGTTCCACTTCCGGTTCCGGTTCCACTTTGCGCGCGTTCGGTGCGAACGCGGGCAAAACGCCGACGGCGTCGACAACAGTGCTGCGCGTTGCTGGTGCTGGTGCATGTCCAAGTTTATACAGCTGATAAAACTACCTTGAGTCGACCCCATGGCTGCTTCGCATACTACTCAGGGTTCCCCTACGGGAACATGGTGTAATTTTCTCTCTCGTTCCAGGCGCGCTCTCTTTATCTCTCGTCCGTAGCTGTGGTTTACCCGAATGATCCCCCGGCGCTTCGCCCACTCATCATCATTCACTTCGTGGATATGCTGTGATTTTTTTTGATAACCTACATGACACGCAGGTCGTGACATTCACGTCATGAGTCCTCAGGAATCCCTTCAGCAATACCTAGGAGACTTTAAGGCGAAAGCCTTGGCGATGCTCATGAATAAATTTAACTTCAACCACTGACATTTAGCCTTTTCCTTCACATAGTACCCACGTCCAAATCCATTTCAGTGGTTCTTGAGTGTTAATATTTTTTGCTGAGTCATTCTCATTTTTGCTGTGTCATGCTCATGACTATGAGTTCTATGTCCTTTAGTGTTTCCTTCACTTAGTACCCACGTCCAAACCCATTTGAGTGGTTGTGTGTTAAGCTTTTTTCGTTGAGTCATGGTCATTTTAGCTGTCATGCGCATGACTATGACTTCTACCACCATCCTTTAGTGTTTCCTTCACTTAATACCCACGCCAGAACCCATTTGAGTAGTTTTTGACTGTTAATCTTTTTTTGCTGAGTCATGCGCATCACTATAACTTCTACAACCATCCTTTAGTGTGAGTGAGTGAGTGAAATAACTTTATTGAGGTCCAGAGAAGACGCAGGGGACACCCCGCGCCACCCGGCTACCCTCACTTCGTACCCATGCCCGAACCCATTTCTGTGGTTTTTGATTGTTAATGTTTGTTTGCTGGGTCATTGTAATTTTAGGCGGCTGTTTTATGACCTACATGACACGCATGTCATGAATGTCATGACCTATCATTTATGTTCGTCATACACTGTTGTCATACTATGCCAATTTTGGTACCTACCAAGTTAACGAAACGACGATGAGAGCACCAAGATGTAGGCAGCTGTTTCATGCCCTACATGAGACACATGTCATGATCTATCATTTATGTTCGTCATACGCTCTTGTCATATACGGCAATTTTGGTAAATACCAAGTTGACGATACGTTCATGAGAGCACCAAGACGTAGACGTCGAGATAGACAGATACTGTCAAAGTGACAAATGTTTGCCAAGAAATGCTTCGCATTAAAAAAATATAAATTCTGCCGGTTTACGTGCCGAAACCACAATATGAGTATGGGGCACACCGTAGTGGGGGACTCCGGATCCGCCTGGGTTTCGTTAGCGTGCACCCTTGAACGGCAGGCGGGCATTTTTCGATTTCGCCCCTATTGGATTTCAGGATGTCAGAATGTTTCCTTTTGGACTACTAGTATGTCTCTCTACCAGGTCGGTGTCCGGAACCTCCAATGCTCTCCCGGCCAGATATGTTGAAGCGTGTTGAAGGGATGTGGACGCTCGAGGAGGGAAGATTTTCTCCCGTTTATTTTACATTTTTACAGGCATGATGAAAAAGAGTTGAAAAACGATAGAAGTAAACACGAATGCTCTTCTAGAGACCTACGACAGCATAACTAGCGCTGCTCTCGATAAGTCTCAGAATCCTCCTCAGGCATCTGCACTGCTGCTTTGAGGAATTTCCCGCCGCCGAAGCGAAAATACGCATTTCTCCGCCGGGTACTTCCCGAACGTCGTAGTTGTATTTCTAACAAAGATAACAAGAAAATTATTAACTTCTACAGGCCATGGACCACATAGAACAAATGACGTATTCGCGGTTAACGTGTTGGATATTGGTGCAACTGAAGCGCAATAGAAAACAGGAAATAAAATTGGCCGCATATCTGCTTGCTTCGCTGCAAATAACGTCGAAAGACAATAGCCTTCTGCTGCCCCTTATACATAACACCGTCTCTTCTCCACCCTCCAACCCCTCACGCTCTTCCCCTCCCCTCTCACTCCTCCCGTGATGGGTGCAATGAAGGTTTCGCTTAAATAAATTCAAATTTGCCGCGTTCGCCCTGCTCTCGCGCCATCTGTTGGGACCTTTTATTACTGTTGGCTTAAAGCCAGCTACAGATCCGCGACTTCAGTCGGCTTGTTTTGAACGCGTAACGTCTCTTCGACACCATTTCTAACGAGTTGATTTTTCATTTGCTAACGTAAAAACCAGTCCTATGTCTATTCTTAATTAAATGAACGCTGCGGATCATGGTTATGTAGATATATTTTGCCTAAAATAGGCCTGATGTTTCCTTTGCGCTGTATAATGTTGACGTGTATGACCCCGTGCCACCAGTGCTAGAAGGTTGGTTGGTTTTGGCCGGGCGGTTGAAGCGAGTGACAGACAGACAGAGATACTGACTGACAGGTTTTTGCGTTTAGGTCGTGCCGCAAGTGTTCCTGTATCCTGGCGTCTCTGCACTTTGTCCTAGTGTGATGATGGTTATGTTTTTGTTTGTTTGCTCTACGCAAAACGTGGAGTTTGTGATCTCCGAGTCACGGTTTAACCTCAAGCAGGTGTAAGAGGCTCGCTATCATGAACATGGCGGTGATGATAAAACAGTCAAGGGCGAAATGGTTCTTGGCATTGTCCTGATTTTACACTCGGACCAACCTGTCGGTTATGACTTGCTGCCTTCTGTGCTTGTCACGGGTTTCCGTTCTTTAGAATAAGAATAAGCACTTGCGTTGGAAACAATAGAAATGATTCTTCGTCCTCATAGGTAGTTCTAGTGTCTTAGATGTCACTTTGATTTGTCTCGTAACATTGCACTACAGCGTTCTTTTAACGGAATCAATTACTGTATAAAAAACAAGCCATTCCAAATGCTATCAAAGAATAGAAATTACTCTAATTGTATGCATCTGCGTTTCACGAACTTTTCACTGTATTTTCGCACAGAACGACCCTTTCGCCAATCATATGAAAGGCTTCCTTTATGGTCCAAAGACATTAGATGGGTTGACGGCATATAAGAAACAAGGCAAAATACCGGGAAATCCTGACGTGGTGCACCTTTTAACCGGGTAAGCGAACGTCCTTTAGTTAATTTAGGTTACCTCTATAAAAAAGGTGATCAGGCGAGTTATTGTGCATGAGTTATACTCAGGTCATTTATAGTGGCGTTAAACGTATGCAAAAATAAAAAATTGTATTTACGCAGATAACTGTTTAGAGCATCGCCTTCTTAGAAATACCTAATGGTAATTACTATTTAATTACAGCCAAGATCTTGTAACGCTGAAAGATGGAAACATGGACCAAAGCCTAAGAGGTGAGTGGAGTATGTGTCGAGGCGACTCAGTGCATCAGTGCACTTCATACACGCTTCGATGATCACGGTGTGACGATGTGGTTGACCTTCATATATCTACCTTATATTTAGTTTCACGACAAGAGTGAAGGCTCCTACAAAGCTTGGTATTTTTTGCCAGAACGCCGCAAGGCAGTGAATTAACGTTGTCGCGATTTCAGTGAAGTACTGACTCTACACTGCCGGTGCAACTTTTCGGGAATGAGTCAGTGGCCCAAATACTAATCGTTTATCACATTGCTCACAATACCCCTATAGGCCCTATGTTTAGCGGGGAAAAAATCAGCCCACTATTCGGACCTAATATGAAGGCAGGAAAGCAAAAGAGGGAGGGGAATGTTCAGGTAATGACGAAAAAAAAAACACTACTAACGAGCAAGAGCCTTCCTCTCAGTCGCAGTCGTCCCAACGTATATGCGCGTATGTATCCCTATACATGATGTTAGCCGCAGTCTTTGTGAAGAATTCTTGTATAAGTTCTGTGCTTAAATGGTTAAGTCACCAACGACGCTTCGATTGCTTAGGGGGCCAGTCGCTCCTACATTTACAATCTGATAGCAATGGGTGCTATAAAATTATGTCTGCTTTTGCCACCATATTCGCAGAGTGAAAAGAAGTCGGCTTCCGTGGGGTACACGTGATTAGGCACAGCAGCGTGCATTCATCTGAAGCCATGCGATGACGACAGCACTGAACTCAAATAATGGCCCTCATGCATGATTCTAGGGACGCCGCACGCTTCTGCAAAAGCGGCTCCGAGCGATCATAGATGCTGCACTTCATTTCTGCTTGCGGATCGTTCGCGTAGGTTTACGAAAATGTTTAGCACTTAACAAAATTAGAATTATCAACTGTACCTTGTGCGAAATCTAAAGTAAATGATTGCATGGCAGTGTTGATTGTAGGCCCACCTAGCCGTTCATTAAGCAAGAAATTAGCCTAGTGCTGCAAAGCCTTGTTCGCGCAAGGCGAGCTAGCATTGGCCGCAAACATCCCCATTGTCTCGTACTATTGTGCCTTTTAACGAGGCGTTTCCTTGCTGACGTCAAGCAGGATGAATACCGAATCGCTGAAATATGCCATGTACTATATCAGAAATTGTACAGAATGCACAATATAGTATGACAGGGGTGTATGACGAACATAAGTGATAGAGCATGACATAAATGTCACGACATGCGTGTCATGTAGGTCAGTACAATGACCCATCGAAAAAGATTAACACTCAAAAACCACTGAAATGGGTTCAGGCGTGGGTACTAAGTGAAGGAAACACTACAGGATGCCGGTCGAAGTCATGCTGATGAGCATGACTCAACAAAAATGACAATGACTCCGCGAAAAAAAAGATTAACACTGAAAAGCCACTGAACTGGGTTCGGACGTGGGCACTAAGTGAACAAGAAGTAGAACACTAAAGGATGATGGTAGAAGTCATAGTCATGACCATGACTGAGCGAAAATGACAATGACTCAGTGAAAGACGATTAATACTCAAAAGTCACTGAAATGGGTTCTGAATTGGGTACCAAGTGAAGGAAACACTAAAGGTTGATGAAGTCTCAGTCATGAGCATGACTCAGCAAAAATTACGAGGACTCAGCGAAAAAAGATTAATACTCAAAAATCAATGCAATAGGTTCCAATGTGGTACTAAGTGAAGGAAAAAGCTAAAGGTTGATGGTCGAAGTTAGTCATGAGCATGACTAAGGCTTTCGCCTCAAGGTCTCTTAGCTGTAGCTAAAGGGACCTCTGATGACTCACGACATGAATGTCATGACATGCGCGTCATCTAGGTCATGAAAGAGCCGCCTTCATGTTGATGCTCTCATGGTCGTTTCGTTAACTTGTTAGGCTCCCCGCACACTGCATCGCATAACATCGATTCCCACAGGGTGTGGGATCTGCCTACATGACGGAAGGGCTTTGACTTTTCAAATTACGTATTAGTCATTCTGAGAGTTCCATTGCTTCAGGTTTGTCACCATTTGCACGCATGCGGTGTCGGTTCGTCTATAGTTCGACACCCGAGGACGCTTATAAATCTACTACCTTTAAGCGATTTCTGAACAATAAACATTTTGTGGCCAGTTTCTTTAACCTTAAGCTTTAAAGCTGTTAAGCCGAAACGGTAGAAGCAGGAAGAGTAATTTTGGACGTGGTTTTAATGGTTACTGTTTACGCAGGCCTCGCATTTATTGGCGCTGTCTGCTCAAGCTATGATGTGGGTGAAAGCGAAGACACTGCTATGTCTTACGATGGAACTATGGTTATGGCTCACGAACTGGGGCACGTGTAAGTGAACATAATTTGAAAGCATACATTTTTTTATTGTTCTGAAGATATATAGTGTATTCATTTGCGCCGTATATTTTCGATGCTCATACCACCACCCCACCGAGTGCTTTTAACCTAGTAATAAATTAACAAGAATACCATAGACAATAGTTTCAGTATTGCCATTTGAACTGGTTATTCTATTGGCTAAGTAAATTTAAAGCAACACTTTAGTACCTTGTCTAGCCATTTAACATCAATGTGTAAAACAGGTGCAAATCAGCTTAACGCTTATAGTGGTGTGTGCACAGCCGCCATGGCAGTCTTCAGCTTGAATACTGTTACGCTGAAGTTAAAAAAGGGTAGTTTTGGCACGATTTTATTACTACTTCGGTTCTCTAAGACTCGCAAGGGTCGGCGCTGTTGCACAAAGTATTTTATAGGCGAAGGCGAAGACATGGCTAGGACTTACTCCGCAACCCACACGATTGCTCCTGAGGTCGCGCATGTGTAAGACTACGTAAATTGAAAACGTTTTGTTTCATTTTGGCGAAAAGTATGGAGTGTATTCAATTGCACTGTATATTTTTGACACCCTTACCACCTCCAGCTACCCCTTTTCTGATTAATGCTCGTTTGGCTGATTATTGGTATATGTAGTCCGTGTTTAGCACCTCGTCCGTTCGTTTAAAGTTAACGCGTAGCATATGTTCTGATTATATGAATGATTATCAGTAATAAAGACATTTGTCGATTCATCCCGCAGACTCGGGTCACCACATGACGATGGCTGGTCTAAAGATCCAGAGTGCGCCTGGGGCCACGGATACCTGATGAGCTACGTGGACGGCGGCGTGAAGAAGTATCGGCTTTCTAAATGCAGTGAGGACAAGATACGAACCGCGTTCAAGTAAGCTGTAGCACAATATTTCGTTTGAACCATTTTAGTAATTAATGAACTAGGTGATATGGTGGCATCTTTCATACTGACCTATTTTAAGGACAGTACCAGTCTTTCGCGCAACTCTGCGAAAGTGACTTGCAATTTTATTGCGCATGCGCAAAATATTATATTAACAGCGAAGCTGTTTAACCTGGCCATTTGCCGTGGAAACCGTAACCGGGCGTTTGTCGTGGAAATCCTCGCCCAGCGATGACCTCACGTGCGTCGCCTAGCAATGCCTCGCACAGCTGGTGCGAGGCGTTTCTAGGCGACACACGTGACGTCATCACTCGGCGAGGTTACCACCCTTTCCCAGGTTACCCTCGCCACAGCGCGAAGCGTGGCCGATGGATCAGGCTTTCGTCGGCGTGCCCCGGCTGCAGCCGGCGTCGAGATGCGACATACTCCATTTCGTGCCGGCCTCGTCACCCAGAATGGACGACATCTACGTCTCGTCGAGAAAGATGAGCTGGTGGATAGCCGTGATTATGGAAGGCACGAAAACTGACCCCTCTATAGTCCAACGTGTGCGCCGCGTCGCCTAGACACATGCGCATTTTATACGAAACTTGGAGTTTCAGGATGATATTGCTACACGCGTGTGGTATTTGATTGTTTGAACGAGGCGCGCGGGCGCCATCACTCGAGAAAAGAAGAGGAAAAACGAGCTGGGCTGGCGCTATGAATCTAACCGGTCGGCGCTGCAACCGCTGTTGTAAATATAACCTGTAAACGCTGTTGTAAATATAACCTGTGGCACGTCTTACTGACTCGTCCTTCGCGTAACAATATGAAACTGCGAACTCACTGCATGTGCCGCCATCGGTATCCACCAGCCCATCTTGCTCGACGAGACGCGGATGGGGTTCATTCTGGGTGACGAGGCCGGCGCGAAATGCAGCATGTCGCATCTCGACGCCGGTTGCAGCCGGGGCAAGCCGACGAACGCCGGATACGTCGGCCTGCTGCGCTTTCGCTGGCGTGGCGTCGCCATGGCAAGCGCGCTCGCACGTCAACGCTACGTCGGACTATAATGTGGCCTTTAGAAGACTGCGCGCCGACCCCGAGTATCGGGACTAGTATCGGGACGATACTCGGGGTCGGCTGATTTTGGCTTAGAACCAACCAAGTCAAACGATGTTAAGCAAAGGAAAGCAAAGTTAAAGCTAGGAAAGGGCCTCCAGCTTCGCTGTTTGCCCAGTACTCCCGCCACTTAGTGTGAAGCCCTCCCTAATTTTATTTTTTTGCGATAGGAATTATATGGAAACTTAAAGAGGATTTCTGCCGTCAGCGTCGTCGTCGCCGTTGCCGTGAGGTACCGTATGACGTCAACGGCGATGAAATCATCGCCGCCCTCCGGACGCTGTATGTGCGAGTGAAAGGGCGCGAGGGACGCGCGCTTTCACGGGGAGCGAACGCACGTCGGAGAGCAAACGCGCGTTCTGCGTCGTGCTCTCTGAAGGGCTGCAGAATTAAGCGTCTCTTTCCTCCTTTACAATCACCATATATAGAGAGCAAACGCGACTTGAAGAAGCGCTTCGAGCGCGCGACGCCAGCAAACGTGTGTTGTGTCGGCTCCGCCGATTTTCGGCTGGGGCCGCGGCCCAAATCACCCTACCCGGGCAAAACTGGCATCGAGCAATCCGGAACATGAAGCCGAACAGCTGGATGCCAAATTCTTCCAGGTGGGCCCATTTTCTCCAAATTTAGGGCCGTTTTATTGCGATAGCAATTATATGGACACTCAGAAGCAGATTTCTGCCGTCGGCGTCGCCGTCGCCGTGAGGTTCCGTATGACGTCAATGGAGATGAAATCGTCGCCGCGCGCCGAACGCTGTATGTGCGAGTGAAAGGACGCGAGGGGCGCGCGCTTTCACGGGGAGTGAACGCACGGCGGAGAACAAACGCGCGTTCTGCGCCGTGGTCCCTTAAGGGCTGCAGAAGTTGGCGTCTCTTTCCTCCTTTACAATCACCATATATGTAGAGCAAACGCGCCTTCTTCCGACGCGCGAAAAGCCGTGGGGGAGGGGGGGGGGGGGAAGGGAGGCGACGTTTAGCTGCGGCACCAAGTGCCTGCAGAAGATAGCGTCAACCTTTCCCTTTCCCTCAACAACCACTTATCATCATCATCCTATTTATATCAGAGGCTCCGGCAACAGTCGCCAACGCCGCACGCATTTCGAGCGAACGCGGGCAAAACGCCGACGGCGTCGACAACAGTTCTGCGTGTTGCCGGTGCTGCTGCATGTCCAAGTTTATACAGCTGATAAAGCTAATATCATTACTCCGTATAGCTCTCTACAAATTTGCTATCGCAATTGATGCTTCGCCTTTAAGGTGAAACTGCGACAACTTTTTTCGACCTACCACGTCGGCGCCGTCGTTATCGACGCCGACGCCTGGCCGTGTGGAATCGGCCCTCCGAGGGCCAAATATGGCATCCGCGCCCCAATTGCGCGAGTACGACCCTGAGGCGATGGCGTGGACCACGGTCCCCACCACCGGTGACGCAAATTCGACGGTTTTTCCGAAAATTCGGAGTCAAGCTTAACTTCAAGCGGCCGAACGCCGCTCCCAGGACAAAGCCAAATGACAGCGTCCAACGCCACCCCGGCCGCCGGCTCATCGGTCGGAAACATGAACGCTCCCGCGACGCGCGCCACGGGACGCAAGGGCAAGGCGTTCACGAAGTGGAATTCGCGCCCAATGATCAAACCCGCTCCCGAAGACTACGTTATTGTCATCAAGCCCAGAGAACGTGTTTCTCCTCACGAGGCGTTCACGGAAGCCGGCTACGGCACCGCCATCTCGGCGTACCTCGGGCAGGAGCGGGCCCATACCTCCGTTCTGCCATCGCGAGACCAAAACATCATCATCGTGCATACCTCGGACATCGAGGCGGCCGACCGGCTCATCGGGGACTTTGCAGTGATACCGAGAAGGGATCGGTCCCGCTTCACGGTTACCTGAGACAAGACGGTGGCAACACGTGCCACGGAGTGATCGTGGTCCGTAACACGGACACCACGGAAACTCTTCAACACCGAGCCTGCTGGCGTGCCGGCACCATCGTGGAAATCCGAAAATTTGGAACATCCAACAAGGCACGCATCACCTTCGCGGGTAAGGAGAAGCCCCGTTACGTGCATTATGACAACATGGTCGTCTCTGTGCACGACTATTACAAAACTATCCCGGCCTGGGGCCAGTATGGGGCCTTCGGGCACCGCGCGGGTGCATGTCCAAACCTGCAGCCGAACACGTGTGGACTCTGCGGACTCCATGCTCCGCTAGAGGAGGGAGTGCGGGCCCCTCACAACTGTGTTCCCCGTTCTGTGTGCGGTGGTGCCCATGCCACCAACTCTCGCGACTGTGCGGGAAAATTTCACACACCCAAGATGGCCGCCAAAAAGGGCGGGAAAAAGAAAATGACGCTCAAGAACAAAAGCCGCCATCTTGGGCAACCCAGCGACCAGCAGCCACCACACGGCGGCCTGGAGAAACGAGCGGCGGAGATGCACGGCAAGACCGGGGCCTGGGTCAATGCCGTCAAAAACGGACGCCAGGTGAGCAATATGGGCGGGGCTGCTTCTTCCCCCCCCCCCCTTTACTCCCCTCCCAAGCGCGCGGAGCGCTGAGCAAGATCACATAGCAGCACTCAGGGCCCAAAACGAGATGCTGCTAAAAAATTAACGAATTGGAATCCAAAATCAACCAGCCTCTTTCTCCTCCCTCCATCCCCGCGACTGAGGTAATGGAAAGTGAGCTCGTGGAGCCGAAGGCGGCAACAAGCGCGGAGGCCGTAATCGAGGCCCGTTTCGAGGCCCGTTTCTGGGCCATAGACGCCCGATTCGCCGCCTTGGAAAACCAAATCTCAATGATGGTTACCGCCCTATCAAAATTGCAAGATACAATCCCCGCGATGATTGCCCAACAAATTGCGCACTCCTCGCGCCCCTCGCGCAGGCCCGGCGGTCCCTACAAGGACGTATCCGGCCGCCCTCTCAAAACTTCTAGACGCACCCCCGAGGTAGACGATGACGACAGCTGTTCGCTCTCCGGTATGGAGGACTCCGCCCTCCTTGTGAGTGCTGGCTCCGGAGCAGCGTCACTACAATCCAACCTCAGCCTAACTGATCATGGCGAGCAGCCCTAAGATCAGGCGCTCCCGAAAAACCAATTCGGCTGCCCCTGTTCACATTGTTCAGTGGAACTGTCGGGGCTGCCGGTCCCGCGCGAAGCGGGCGAATCTCCGACTTTTCCTTTCAACTCTCGACTCGCTTCCGGCGGTGGTTGCCCTCCAGGAGCCAGGGAGTGGCGCCACCCTTACAAGCTACATCACCTTCCAGCAGGACCCCTCTTCCTACATCTGTGTGCATAAAAATTATACAGCTAATCTAGTCGACTTGGAACTTGAAACTGAATATTCGTATGTGATGGTGACACTTCTTCCGCTCAAGAAACACGATGCACCACTCCACATACTCAGCATATACTGTTCCCCCAGACTCAAAATTGTAACGTTCGCAGCGCTCTTTAGCCGTGCTCTAAAGCGTACGTACCCCCTCTGGGGGTACGTGCGTACCGTACCCCCAGAGAGTACCGTACAGGGGCTACGCGTACGTACCTCCTCTGGGGGTACGTGTGTGAGGAGAAGCGTGGACCCAAGCTAGCGGAACTTGCGTCCATGCTGGGCCTGACTCTCCACACCGACCCTGCATATCCAACGCGGGTGGGTAACTGCGTGACCCGGGATACGTGTCTGGATCCTACCTTTACCAAAACATTAGACACGCAGAATGGGCCAACACCGAGGAAACCCTCGGGAGTGACCATTGCCTTATCACTACCACCGTAATGACTAAACCATTGGCAAGACCACACGCACAAGCTGGCCTCCCCGACTGGAATAAGTTCCGGCAAAGATACATCAATTTGGCCTCTATCCGCGAACAAGGATACCACGCGTGGGCACAAGAATTGGTTACACACCTTCGTTTGACGGAAACCCAAATTCAACTCTCGGAGGCAACGCCGGAGGTAGACAACCACCTTCTGCACCTCTGGGAGGCGCGACACAGCCTCGTCCGCAGATGGCGCCGCCAAAAACATAATAGAAAGCTCAAAATTCGCATTGCCGAGCTCACCCAGCGAGCGGCAGAGTACGCGGCCCAGCTCGCCGACTCGAACTGGGTGGACTGCTGTAACACGGCGGCCAGACAAATGTCTAGCCGGAGCCCGTGGCGCCTCTTCCGCGCCCTAATTGACCCGACTCAAACACGCACCGAGACACAAAAACATCTCCAACGAGCTATTCATAGCTTCGATGGAGATACCTCAAAATTAGCGTACAAACTACGCGACCAGTACCTTTGCAATCAACAGGACCCCCGAGGGCCCGCGTACTCGTATGCAGGTTCAGAGAACGCGGAGCTGGATCAGCCGTTCCAGCTGCCTGACCTGAAGGCGGCCCTAGCTAAAATGAAACGAGGAACGGCACCGGGACGGGACAAGATAACCGTGAAACTGCTTGCCAATCTTCCCGACCCCACCTACGATACCCTCCTCGCTTTCACCAACTCCATCTGGCTTGGTGAGGCACCCCTCCCAATCGAATGGAAGACCAACCGAATGGAAGTTACCAGAGCGGTAACTTTCATTCCAAAAGCCGGCAAAGCCATAAACACAGACAACCTCCGCCCCATCTCCCTCACGTCTTGTGCGGGAAAGCTGATGGAGACCATGGTGCGGGACAAGCTGTCTGGGTTTCTGGACAACCAAAATGCATTCGCATACACCATGTTTGGTTTCCGCCCGCACCGGTCCGCGCAGGATGTTCTGCTTTAACTCGACCCAGAAATTCTCAACCCTGTCGAATACCCCCTCAACGATAAGGCTATACTCGCCCTAGACTTGAAGGGGGCTTTCGACAATGTCACACAAGAAATTATCCTGCAACATCTCTCCCAGACCAACTGTGGACATAACACATTCCAGTATGTCAAGCAATTTCTCTCGGATCGACAATCTTTCATCCGAATACAAGACGAAGAACATGGCCCTTATCAACTGGGAACGAGAGGTACCCCACAGGGCGCGGTCCTCTCGCCGTTACTTTTTAATCTGGCCATGATGAGCTTCCGGCTCAGCTTGCGAAGGTCGAAGGCGTCCAGCACGCGCTGTACGCCGACGACATAACCATCTGGGCCAAACACGGATCGGTTGGAGACATTGAGGCCAACCTGCAGCAAGCGGCGGAGATCGTGGACGCCTACGCCCGCCGCTGCGGCCTTCAGTGCTCCCCATTCAAATCCGAATTTGCGCACATTCGCCCGTCGCTAAGTGCACCACCAAAATGGAGCTATTCCTGGCCAGCGGCCCGATACCCGAACACGATGATATTCGAGTGCCTGGTCTCTTTATCCACAAACACAAACGAGTTGATACAACAACAGCCAAATTGCGTAAGGTGGGGGACCAGGTGGGCCGGATGGTCCGCCCGGTTTCCAACAAACGCGGGGGTTATGGTGCAAAGACGCCTTGCGGCTGGCGCATGCATTCGTGACCAGTCGAGTCCTCTACTCGACTCCTTACCTCCACCTGCGCAAGTATGACGAGTAACGCCCTCGAGGTGATTCTCAGGAAGATGTACAAGCGTGCCCTTGATCTCCCGATAACCACGTCCAACCACCGCCTCAAGGGCCTGGGGACGGTAAACACTTTCGCGGAGCTCTGGGAGGCACACTTGACTAATCAATATACAAGACTTTCAAGGACGCCGTCGGGGCGCCGCCTATTAGCCCGACTACACATCCAGCACCCAACACTGAAGGAAGGGCGCGTACGCATCCCCGAAGTCTGGAGATACGCCCTGCACGTGCGGCCTCTTCCGGCCAACATGACACGTGACGACCACAGTGGCAGGCGCCTTGCGCGGGCGGAGGCACTGGCCCGCTACTATGGGAACTGACACGGAAACTATATCAATTCGGCCACGCAATTTATCCTAAGCCCTGTAAGGGCCTTACAAAGGCAGAGGAAGGTACACTCCTCCGCCTTTACACAAAAACACTGCTGTGCCCGGCAGTTTTAAAGCACTTTGATCCTGCCTGTACAGGAAAATGCCCGCACTGTGCAGAGAAGTCTTCGGACTTCTTCCACATGGTGTGGGCATGCCAATCAACCCCGAACCTCACCCCAAAACCAAACCCCACCCGGGAGGACTGGGAGGCAATCCTGCTCGGCTGCTCC
Organism: Dermacentor silvarum; assembly: GCF_013339745.2. Lineage (NCBI taxonomy): Eukaryota > Metazoa > Arthropoda > Arachnida > Ixodida > Ixodidae > Dermacentor > Dermacentor silvarum. The sequence goes on along the minus strand of NC_051162.1, from coordinate 41,833,095 downwards.
GACCTGGCGAGTGAGAAGGTCCTGGTCGACCAAGCACAAGCCGCGGCGGCCGCCAATGGGCTCCTGTAATGAGGAGCCCACCTAGTGAGTGTGAGAGGTGGCCCCCTCTGGGCCACCTCAAGCTTCCTCCTTGTACATTCAATAAAGTTTTTTTCAGACACAGACATACAGACAGACACGACTTCTTCCGTCGTGCGAAAGGCCGTGGGGTGCGGGAGGGAGGGATGGGAGGCGACGTTTAGCTGCGGCACCAAATGCGTATTTATATAAAAATTTGTCGCAGTTTCACCTGAAAGGCGAAGCATCAATTGCGATAGCAAATTTGTAGAGAGCTATACGGAGTAAATGATAGTAACTTCATCAGCTGTATAAACTTGGACAGGCAGCAGCACCGGCAGCACGCAGAACTGTTGTCGACGCCGTCGGCGTTTTGCCCGCGTTCGCACAAAATGCGTGCGGCGTTGGTGACTGGTTGCCGGACGCCTCTGATATAAATAGGCACTTGGTGCCCCAGCTAAACGTCGCTTCCCCTCCTCCCCCTCCCCCCTCCCCACGGCCTTCT